>NC_084467.1:101420378-101723409 GCF_027409185.1 Cynocephalus volans
CAATAAAAATTAGTGTTCTGCTAGCTTATACAGACATACTTCAACAATTAGTAAAACTAAAAGGCTAAAACTTTTATTCTTATTCCTTAACACTTTTGAAAAATACTCCCATGAACAAGTTGACATACAAGAGAAATTTTGTGAGTACATTTTTAAAAAGGACAGATTACCTCCTACTTTTAAGTCTTGCAGGTTGCCATTATACTGTGAACAGTGGAAGAAAAGTCTAGCTTGACGTTCTGAACACTGAATAAATCCATAAGAGGTTAACAGTTTTTCAATAACCCCGGTTTCACGCAGCGCTGCTGCAGTACCATTGGGGTACCCATTGTGTCCATTGTTGTGAAGAAGGTTTGGATCAAAGCTCATCTGTTTTAAAAAGAAAAAGAACTCAATATATACAGCTTTGTATATTATCTCCACAGCATACTAAGTCTGATTAATAAATCACTAAATCTTCAACATAAAAAGGCAAAAAAAAAAAAAAGGTAAAATAGATGAAGAAAATATTATGGGTTTTTATTACTGAAATGTTAAATTTAGCTAACAAAATATTTCAGAGGAAACAATTTAAATTATTTTGGGAAACTGTCCCCACTTATGGTAAAATTTTCACTTATCAGACAAAATAGACTTTCTGGAGTTTTTAATATTAAGGTAAAGTAACTATGTTAGTGAAAACTGCCTTTACGTTAACTTTAAATTACTAAAACAATTTCAGAACAAAGGAAACTAATATTTAAGAGATGGCAACCCAAAACTGCCAAGACACTTCCTTAAAAGATCTGTTAACACGTATTTTAAAACATAGACATCTTAATACTATTTGGTAAGCCATGCATCTTGAAGGCATATTGAAAGTTAGTAGAGATTAATACAATAAAATAAACTTTCTATACAATACTTAATTCAAACTAGAAGATTCCCAAGTAATGCATGCTTAGGTCCTATAATGGAATATAATAATAAATAATGAGTTATAAAACTTCTAAGACAAAACTCCAAGAATGCAAAAGCTCTTCCATTCTAAAAATGTTCAATCATTTCACAGATACATTTAAAGAGGCCCTTTCATCTGAAAGAAAACCCTTCACCTTTCAAACACTGATGAAATCTCTAAATAGGGTCATTTGTTTCTACGATTAGATAGAGCAAAAAACCCCACATTCTTTAGTAAAAGAGGAGCTATTGAAATGTAATGCAATGGATCCTGTTTAGGTTACCAAATACTATCACACTAGACAATTCATTTTATCTTATTTGAGTAAAAGCATGAAAAATTATTTTATAAGTTTAAATGAAACTAAAATTGCACAGAATCCCTGTTACAAAGGCTAGGTCTATAATTTACTATAGTAGCAACATTTCCAAATCATTAAAATTGGTTTTAAACGCTTTCACTAAAATTTAATTTACAAGCATTTTAGTGAGATATTAAGCATTATCAATAAAATGGATATATTTTCATTGGGAAAAAAGAATGACTAAAATTCTACAAATATAAACCAAACTAAGAGTAAACAATATGTGGGATGGTCAAATCATGCAAATCAAAGCCACAACTGTAGGTGGTTAAGTTCTAATTCTTTTTTGCTAATCACGGTTCTGTTCTGTTTGACATGTATTAACTCATGTCAAACAAAAGCCTGTGAGAAAGTATTATTATACTATCCCCATTTTACCAATGAGGAAACAGACACACAGAGGTTAAATGATTTCCCAAAGTCAAATGGTAGAAGATTGAAACTAAGAAGGTCTACCTTTATAGTCTGGGCTCTTTACCTGGCAATCTGGCTAAAATACAAGGTCATATTTGTCATATTTAGTGGAGTTTCAGATTCTACATTTCTAACAAGATCTAAGGTGATACAAGTGCTTCTGACTCTTGGACACACTTTGAGCAGCAAGGCCCTAAACTACTAAAGTTATTTTTCAAGATTCCAGGTGAAAGAAATAATTAGGGAAGTTAGAAAGTGAGTCTGCAAGGGCATTTCAGCCAAACTGAGGGGCCCCAAGTCATGCTCTAAACACAAAGCAAGATAAGCTGGGATGACTCTTTTCCTGACTTACAGATCTCTGATACATGGGGGTCCTCTTTTGTTTTTTAGTCCCAGATGAGGTAGAAGATGAAGATAAAGGTAAAGAAAGTGAAGGAAGGGCTGCAGGTGGGGAATGAGGATCTGATGACACAGTAAAAACGTTCTCCATCTCAAACAGCTGTGACAACATAGCATAATGTTTATAACTATGATCAATAATTTAACACACATTTGACAGTCACCCTTTATATCTTTTCAGATTTATTATTAGGTTAGTTTAGCAAAATATAATTTTGTTTAATCAGATTTCTATTGACACAGAAAAGACCATTAACACTAAAGGGTCAAAATGAAGCCTATTGTTTGAAGCCTTAAAAAATAATCCCATGATATCTACAGTTTTTAAAACTCCGTAAGGACTCTTGTGGTGCTGAAGTGAGACTATTTAGCTCAATTTCTTCTCAATGTCTAGCAACTTTAAATAGAATCCAACATTCTCGATCACTAATCTCTCTACAGTTTGGTACACACAGGTAATCCAATAGGGTGCAGGGAAAAAAAAAAATTAAAACTATTCATTTTTTTGCCCAGAAATAAAAATTTGCTTTTATAAATATTTACTAGATATTTACAGTAGCGGCCTCACTGAGTCAGTCACATGTTGCACATGTCTCAGGTATTCTGAAGAAAGAGAACTCCATAAGAGGTTGATAGTGAAGCCCTCACTTATTCATTTGCTCTCAGCATATTACAGTTTAAATATGCCCAATTAACTGGACATACAGATTTAGTTATCTAGCTTAACTAAACTACCCTCACAAATAGACAAATGGTTGAAAAAGGCTCCTGCAGAAGAACTTTAGATGGAAGATAAGGCAAACACAGACGAAGAGCATGGAAGTTAACACTTCTATTCCCATAGTTTGAGCATGCTTAATCCAAAAATCCTTTCAGTGCCATACTGGTGCTCAAAAACTTTAGGACTTTGGAGCATTTTGGGTTTTGGATGCTCAACCTGTACTAGTTCTTCAACCTCCATACTATGAAAGAAATGACCATCTAATGAGATCTGACATGTCTGCCAAAAAGTTAAGATCAAGACTATGTATCGACTTATATTAGCTGTAATAAAAACACACTACACGTATACTGTCCCTGAGATACTAATCTGACATGTCTGCCAAAAAGTTAAGATCAAGACTACATATTGACTTATATTGGCTGCAATAAAAACACATTACACTTATACTGTCCCTGAGATACTAATTCATGATGATATGAAGCTTTTAAAATTAAACACTTAAAAACTAAGCATCCAGAACATAGTATTTCTAGTGAGAAGGGAACATTTCTGCCCTTTTAATAGGTAAACTATTTTTATAATATTGCTGATTTTTGTTATATTGCTAATATGTAATATTCACCTTTATCCTCTTTGTCTCACTGTTTTACAGTATGCAGCAGTATAATTACACAATTTATAAATATATGTACATACTGACAAAATGTTTTTAACTGACAAACAATATGATCAAATTAAAAAACATTATTGTAGATCACTTAGACCAAGACTTTCAAGCTGTGCTTCTTTCATGTTTAGACTGTAGTTCTTACTACTATACAAATAAGAACACAATGATATGATCTGTACATAAGCCAGAAAGCTGCAAAAAAACTCAAACATATTCTCAATGCCTCCAGTCCTGCCACACATCCCTGCATGCAGAAAATAAGAATCCTGTTTTTCTCACACAAATGGAAAACGAACCAAAATCAGAAGGGATTAGAGCAAGCATATTCTTCTAAGTCTCTCTCTAAATTGTTCCCTAACAAAGTATTGGAATTTAGGATGTACTGCTCTTGAGTCTCGTCTCACCTCTAAACATACACCAAAACAGGGTTGAAAAAGAGCTTTTCCTTTCTCCCAGAATCTTGCTGACTCGAACTCTCTTTTCTTAGCCTTTTATCCATTTTGGGGGCTTTCCCCCCCCTCAAAAGGAAAAACATATACCACTCAAACAATTTTAGATAAGACAATAAGTTAACACTTCTCAAAGAATTTCTAATAATTTGGCTAAACAGTATATGTATGGCATTGAAAATTATTTTTTAATCAGAACCAAAAAACTTAAGATATACTATTAAACAAAATGGAATTTTTGTTTTGTAGTATTTCTACAACTCTATAATTATATAAAAATAGAAAACTAATGGAAGTAAACAGCTCAAAACAGATCTTTGTTTATAAAGAATTATGATAAAGACACCAAAAAAGGGGGTGGTGGTGGTGGAAGGAAGGAACCAAGATGTAAATGTTATCTGGCTTTTTTTTTTTCTTTTTTTTTAAATAGGGAAAAAACATACCACAGTTTAGCTGCTTGTCTCACAGCACATAAAAAAATATATCCCAAATGGACTGAGTCAAATGCCTTAAAAAATATTAAAAAACAGATATGTATATTTATAAAATATTTGAAAGGGGAACTTTCTAAGTTTGAAATCAACAAAAAAATTGCAAAGGAAAAGATTAACATTTGATTATATAATAAGTACAAGCTTTTAATACTCAAAGCTAAGGAAAACAAAGGTAATATAAATATATTATCACAGTACTAAAAGAATTTAAGCAAATCAGTAGAACTAAATGACCAGAATATAAGTTTCTTGAGAACAGGGACTTTGTTCACAGCTAAATCCCTAGAGTTTAGATAAGCAGTGCCTGGCACATAGTAGGCACTCATTTGTTGAATTGCTGAAAGATACTAAGACAAATGAGCAAACAGATTATTCTTGAAGATCATTCATTAAACATTAATCATTAAACGTTTAAAACGTTTAACATAAAAATCTTCAATTTTGGCAACAGTCAAAAATCCTGATAAAGCAAACTAGTATTATTCATATACCAAACTAGGAAAGACAGGGCTGGCCGGTTAGCTCACTTGGGAGAGTGTGGTACTGGTAATCCAAGGTCAAGGGTTCAGATCCCCTTACTGGCCAGTTGCCAAGTAAAAAAGATACAAAGACTAAAAAATGTTGAGAAAGTGGCCTAAGAACATGCTGACATCCTTTTATGGTAGTACACCAAATACAACCTTTCTGAAATGCAGTTTAGCAGCATGTATTAAAATGTGGAGATATTTTCCTTAATAATTTTGCTGCAGGAAACTTGTCCTGGGGAAATCCAAAATGTGGATAAGGTTTTATGCACAAACGCTCACTGAAATGTTTTGATGATAAATTCCTGGAAACAATTTAAAGTCTAACACTTTATGGTTCAAAAAGGCATACTAATTTATATCATGCTATACAGTCATTAGAAAGGGTATGTAAAAATGCTTATGTTGCGATATAAAATGAGAAACGAAAGATATTAATACAGTACAATTTCAACTCTATTTAAAAAAACCCAGAAAATCTAATTTAATGCTCACAAACGAGAAAACACTTGTGTCTTGAGGGCACAGAGCTAAAAATGGTAAATATGGTAGTCCAGTTTTGACTCCATGGTTCACATTCTTAAACACGGCCTTATTCATTCAACCAGAACTGGAGTGTCTATAATGCATCAACACTATTCTAGGTTCTATTCATATACCAGTAAACAAAACAGTAAAAATTCCCAACCTCATGAAGTTTAAACTTTCTACCCTTTTCTATGTATTTAATTTTTTTGGCAGCTGGCTGTTACGGGGATTCAAACCCTTGACTTTGGTGATACCAATATATTTTGTAGGTTGGCAGGTTAGCTCACTCGGTTAGAGTGTGGTGCTGATAACACCACGCACCAAGGTCAAGGGTTCATATCCCCATCTGGCCAACTGCCACAACACAAAAAAATATACTTTGAAGGCTGGACAGTTGGTTAGAATTCAGTGTTATAACACTGAGCTCACCGGTTAGGACCCCCACACTGGTCAGCTGACAAAAAAAAAAAACAAAAAAAAAACCCCACCCACACACACATACATAAACACTTTTTTCATCTCACAATATCTCTGAGTTGTTTTTTCCCTAAAGTAGTCTCCCTGGCCTCTGCTGACAAAGAATTGGCTTGGAAAAGGTAGCTTATTTCACCATAAGATAGTTTTAGAAGACAGCTCTGTATTTTTATCTAAACATACTATACCTTCCCTTAACTTTTACTGTTTCTTTCAGCTTTCTGAATGCAACCATTCTTCATACTAATTGCTATCTTCTAGATTCTAAATAATTATTCATTAGAGTACATTTCACTATTACTCTTATTGTACCCTGACCAGTACAGAGTCCTTAGTGAATATGTCTCTTGATTCTGCAGACTAGTTTTAGTAACTCTGCAAAACAAAAAAAATCCCCATATCATTTCTTAAAAAGCCACATTAGTGGAATTAGGTTTTCTCCTTTTATTACTTCTATAACTGACATTTGTTCTTAAATAAAAAACTGTAACCTAATACTTTTTTAACTTCTTTGGTTGGTAAACCTGAAGTTTCAACTTATAGGGATTCATTTTAAATTATTAGGCTTTATATAATCTGTCTTTTAATCGTTCTTTGTCCTACCCATAATACCTGTCTCATAAGGTTTCTTAGATGGTTAATTGAGTTGCTTCATATAAAAAGCCTAGAATATGTGCTTAGCACATAGGTACTTACATAACTACTTATTAAAATCTTTGGGAAAAAAAAGCAGATAGAATGTGGTAGCATACACATTACCTTCATTCAACGTCAATACCTTCATTCAGAAATAGGTACCAATGCCAGCTAGTGGCAAGCACTTAGGTACTGGATGTAAAACAAGATTCCTCCCTTAAGAAGCTAACATTTGGAGAGGGTAGAAAGAAGGAAACATGTCAGTACTAAATATCACCTAGGTTTCAAAGACACCATACAAAGACTGCAACGGGCACTGCTAACAAAAACCCTAACTTCTAAATAGTACAGATGGAACTTCTCTAAGAGACCAATAAATCAAGAGATCAGCATGATATAATCTTGTGTGAGAATTCCCAGTTTGGGCCATAAATATTGTCCTTGCCTAATAGGAGAAAATAAATTAACTTTGTGTTGATATTTTCATTTTAGATAACTGAGAGTATAAAAATTGTCTTCTGAATACCTTCAGGAAAGAAAAGATTAAGATTTTATATTTGACCAAATAATTAGGAAATACAGAATTACAGACTGATTCTCAATAAACCACAAACCTACCTCGCAGTGATAATCAAATATTGCACTTTCAGTAGTATTTGCTGATTCTTCTTTTTCAGCACAAGTTTCAAAGGATGAAAATTGCTAGTATTAAAAAAAAAAAAAAAAGAGCGAGAGAAAATGATCTACCAAGCTAATAAAGAATACAACTGCTGCTGCACCGGGCAATCTCACAGTACAGCACTGAAGAAAACAAAGACTACTAGCAGCGTTGGGAAGTGCTCTTTCAAAGCTGTTGAGTAGGCACAAACTTCTTGTTTCAGATCAAGTGTTGTGTCTTCAACTTAAGTGTACTCTTCTTTGGTCTTGATGGTTGTTACGAGGTTTGTTCCTTGCCTGATCTGAACTTGAAGCAGCAGTTTCAGGTGGTAAAGTCTGTTCTGTTACACTTCATACTAGAGATAAAAAATGAAGACATTAAGTATAACACACATAAAAGAATCAGGGACAGAGGGTGGGAAGAGGAACAAATTCATTTCAATAACTTAGAATCACTGGTCAAGCAAGTAATACAAGAAACTTGGAAGTACACTAACTTAATGTTATCTGAGCAATCTGTCAAGTACTAACAACTATCTCCTTTTGTGTCACATAACCATGACCTTAAATTATTCCAGGGACCTTACAGACCTTTCATCCCCCCAAAAGGTCAAAGTTACATAGCATAATATTCAATTCGATAAAAGCATTTTATAAAAAATATAAAAAGTTCCTACCATCAGAGACTTGATAATCTTGCTAAGACATGCATTACACATGGAGGAAAACCCGAATATAGAACAAAATGACAAAAATTAATTTGCTCAACTAATATCTGTCACATACTATACCAGAAATACTATTTATTGTTTATTCACCTGTATATGTGCATCAAAGCAAAATGGTGGGCATAGAGAAGGCTTTAAGTAAGAGGTAGAATTTTAACTGAACCTGGAAAAATAGGCAGAATTTTAGGAGAAAGAAAATAGCTGAGCAGTCTGCTATGATGACAGAATATGCCACTAAATTAATTCTAAGTTCCTTGAGAGCAGAGATCACATATTACATGATTTTCTAAGCCTGGCATCAAGTGAAGTTTTCTGCATGAATGACGGTGGCAACAAGTGTGGCTTGTTGTTTCAGAGGAACTCAACAGGCTAGCCTGGCTAGAACAGACTGCTGCATTAAAGTGAAATGGGATATGTGCTGTGACAGGTGTAGTGGAGCCAGATTGTGAAGCATTTCAACTTGATGTAACAGGAAATAGAGCCCTAGCTTGAAATCCTATAGGAGATGATTTAGTGAAGGAAACAAATCTCATTTGAGTGGTTGCAGTAAACAAATGAGAAATGTTTACAGAAGGGAAAAAAATTGAAATATATTTATAAATAAAAATCACAGAATTCTGATTTATATTAGCTATAAAATAATGAGTATTTTGCATTGAGTCCAATGTTAACTAAAATGGTGCTGTTAACTAAAATGATTTATACAGGGAGGAGAAAAAGGTGGGCATCTTGAGAGATGGACAATATATTTATTTGAAGATCATCAGATAAATAAGAATGACTAAAAACAAGAATGACTAGAAGGTGAGAGGGCAGAGCTAGTGAAATAGCTTAGACTAGGAGAGTTGAATTCCAATCACTGATTTACTAGTAAATACAATGGACAAGTTATTCAACGTCTCTAGGTTTGTGTTTCCTCATGTGCAAAAAGAAAACTCAGTAATAGCTGATGTCTGATCATTTTCTGTATCTACCATTCCATGACTTTATATTGTTACTTCAAATTATCAAATGTTACACTTGTACGATCTTTCAACTTTATTGGATCATTGTATTACCAAGACTAGATATGCCTTTGAACAATGGTTGGTTGTCAAATTACTTGGGAAGCTTTAAATAATACCTATGCCCAGCTGCCATAGAGTAAATGTTATTGGCTTGAGGTAGGGCTACTTCTTTAATCATCTTGAATCTTTCCTACCCATTCATCTCCATACCCACTGCTACAAGTCTTACTAATACTTCCTTTAAGGTATTTTTTGTATTCATCTCTTGTCCTAAAACACAAATTTTGCCCAGGTGTCTAATACATCCACCAACTTCCAGTGTCTACCCTTTTCATTTCTGTCACATACCACCACCAGACTGATCTATCAAAAACTCCAATTTCACCACATCTCCCCTGTCCAAAATCGTCAGTGATTTTTTCCGGAACTCTAAATGAGAGGCTCTTAATCCTTGCTTCCCAAGAACCTGGGCAACTTTCAAAATAAATAAATAAATAAATTTAACTACAGTACGTTAGGTCCCAGGCATTGGTATATTTTCTGTACCCTCCCTCCCGCCCGCCAAGGAATTTCTGACTTGAAGCCAGGGTTAATAACCACTATTCAAGGTGTCTCTGTTCTACCCTTTCATCTTTACTTTCTACTGATCTCTAGTTCTTCTCCCAGATAGGTCGATTCCTTTCTCTAGTCCTTAAACACAACTCTTGGAAGATTCTTGAATTCTAGCCTTTTTTGCTCATATGGGTCTTCCCACAAAGAATATAATTTTGCCATTTTCAAGGTGACAAAAACACTTTTCTTAACCATTCTAGGAGACTCATTACCTACTTACTTCCCACTAAGTGGGGCAGTACCACCCACTGCCTGCATCAATCTTTTTGGTACCAAATCATTTCTGTACTTTGTTTACTTCATGTTTATGTATATTATTCCTCCATTTATACTTCAAATTTCTGAGAGGCAAACAATTTTTTTTTCTTCAATCACAGCCCCCCTTTAGCACCTAATCCAAGTGCTGCCAAACAACCACAGAAAATAATATAGCAAAAAGGTAGTTAACCCATAACAAAAAGACACAATTCAAGTGTAGACAGTTCTACTAACTTTAACTGTATAAAGTTGTAATTACCCAACTGAGAAATAATAATCTCTTTTAAAAATACATAATTACTTATAACACTAAGGTCACAGGTCCCCATACTGGCCAGCCTTAAAAAAACAAAAACGCAAAACAGGCCAGCTAGCTCAGTTGGTTAGAGTGTGGTGTTAAAACACCAAGGTCAAGGGTTCAGATCCTCATACTGGCCAGTTGCAAAAACAAAACAAAAACCACACACAGAATGGGTATACTGGTTTTACCTTAAAAACTTAGGCCTGTTTGGATCCCTGTACCGGCTAACCACCAAAAACAAAACAAACAAACAAACAAAAAACCTTAAGCCTATTTATGGACCCAAAAAACTAGAGATTAAGGATAAGGTTGTGTGTATGGGGGGGGGCGGGGGGCAGGCGCGGAGTCAAGAAAAACATTTTATCTTGAAAAACTTGAACTGGATTAACCCAATCTAGGGTGTTGTATTAAGAACTGTCAAGTGTGTCATTTAGAAACACAAATAAGAGACTTTTAGATCTAAAATCTGGAGTATTGCAGGGCCAGTAGTGGGTACTAATGAGGCTTTTTAGGATCTACTGAAGCTCCCCCAGGTGCCTATAGGGTGTAAAAAGAAAAAAAAAGGGGGGAAGAGCTCAAACCTACCAACAATCATGAATAACTGGGAGCACCTGAATTAATATCTTCACATCTATGAGATTTCTGTAGTTAAATAAATGTTTTTCAATCAAATTAACACTGAAGGACTTCAAGGTATTGGTTAGACATTTTAATAAAACTGGCTATCCCCTCATACCAGGATTATTTACATTCACTGGTGGGACTGACTTCTTTTGCTTTAACTTTTTGAACATAAGTACCTCCCCTTCATTCCCCAAAAGCTAGACACTTAAGTCACTTGAAACACAGGGTTTCAATTAAAACACTAGGGAACAATCTAAATGTGGATCTGAAAGTTTCCCCGATTGCTAAGTAATCAACTTCTTTTTCCTTTGCTCAGTATGGAAATGGTATCATTAGTTAATTATCAACTATTACATCATGTTGTTTCAGGAGTTAAAGCTAATTCCTTTACTTGAACTAAATCCAGTTGGTTATTCCCTATATCACCTGTCTTAAAATTATCAGCACCTGGTGTGTTATTTACTGTCTCCCTCAGTTTGGTGCTTTATCTCAAAGGCCTAGCAGAGGACAAGCACAGAGTAGACACTAAATTAAAACTCGTAGTTGCTGAACTAATACATTTATGTGGTAAGTAATCCAACTAACAGTAATCACACCATCATTGTGACAAATTATTCTGAACGTATGTACAGCACTCACTCGGAGAGAGTGTTAATAACAAGCTAAACTAGTCTATAAAAGTCTCCCCATCCAACCCACTTCCTTGAGGGAGTACCTTCTTTCTTTGAGAGGAAAACCAAAGACCCAAACAGCTGGGACAGGATTGAAAAGGTTCTCTATTGTCTGACATTTCATTGAGCACAATAATTAAATAATTTTCCAGCAGGGGAAAAAGGCTGATTATGAATATCATTCTTGCCTTAACTTCACAGTTCATATTTCTTGATGCATTAAGTTCAAGCATATCACATTATATAACCAGTATAACTGAAGCACTTAACAGGTTTCAGTTCACTTTTATTTTTGGATCTAAGGTAAATGATAAGGTTTAGAAAATTAGGCAATTTATTTTTATTTTTTGTGTTTTTGTCATTTTCGTGACCGGCACTCAGCCAGTGAGTGCACCGGCCATCCCTATATAGGATCCGAACCCGCAGCGGGAGCATCACCGCGCTCCCAGTGCCGCACTCTCCCAAGTGCGCCACGGGCTCGGCCGAAAATTAGGCAATTTAAAACAATAAATCATCACTTGTTGAGAGATTAAAAAAAGAAAATAAAATTGATGCAACTATCTTTTTGCATATGTGTAGTAGTAACAATTGTGCTGGCTTGTTAGTGACCTGAACAGCTAATAAGATATTTAAAATTATATATCTATCATTTAACTGCTTTTACATCCACTAATACTTTGAAGTAGGACAAATGCCAGTGTGGGAATATGTTGATGAAATGCTCTAGACTTAACATAAGAGATCAATGTAGATCAGACGGTTAATTTCTTTGTCTAACACAGATACAGTGCAATCCACATACATAATTAAAAATTTTCTAGCAACCATACTAAAGTCAAAAGAAAGAGATGAAATTAAATGTCTTATTTAACCAATTACATTCAAAATATTACCACTGTCCACATGCACTCAATCTAAAAAATTGAGATTTTTAACATTTCTTGAAATCTGATGTTATTTTTACAATTCCAGCACATTTCAATTCAGACTAGTCATACTTCAAGTGCACAATAACCACATGTGGCTAGTGTCTACATGTCACAGAGCAGATATAAACTCACCAGAGGAAAAAGGCATTGGTGTGCCTAATAAAGCAATAGTAAATGTAAGGCTCTTGGGTAAAGATTTTCACTAATACAAGGAGGCAGTATCTAGTACAGACTTGACCATAAAAGGGGCGTGTAGTTATTACACTGGAGAAGCAGAAGTGCAAACAACTAATTGGTTATATACCGGCTGTAGCTACAGACCAATGGATAGCCTGCATGTACAATTTGAGGAAACTGCTGATAAATTTGTTTTCAACTACACAGTCAATGTTTTTACTTTAGCATAAAAGGATATATTAGATATATAATAAGTTTTGCATTGTTTTAACTAGGTACTCACAAATGCAAGTGGAAAATATTCTAATATCAAGACAAACGAATTTTTATTTTTTTATTTTATTTATTTACTTTTTAAAAGATGGCCGGTAAGGGGATCTTAGCACCATGCTCTCCTAAGTGGGCCACCGGCCGGCCCTACAAAAGAATTTTTAAAATCCTGACTGGGGAGAAGGGATTTAACAGCAAGAAATGATGGGACTCAAGATAAGTCACTCCACAGCATTTTCACGACTTAAGACATTTTAGCTCTTAAATATGACAAATAACAATTATAATTTCTCTAGCTGTAATTCTCTAGTATGGAAAACCCTGAAAGTTTTAACAGCTCTCCATAACATAGTTTGAGTCAAAGATCTTAAAGTAGTTCCCCCTTCGTTTTTTTAAAAGACAAAACTAAGAAAGCACATCAATTCTTTGTGCTTATCTAGCAAGATCTGAAGATTTTCATTTCACTTTGCAATACATTCCTAAAATTCAACCCCTCAGAAATCTGTCCAAAAGGAATTTCATTGTTTCAACTATTTTGTCAAAAGTATGGCCCTCACAACAATGTAAATGTATACATTAATGCCACCGAACTATCCACTTGAAATTTACTGTTTTATTAACCTTTTTTATGTTACATATATTTTACCTCAATTTAAAACAAAAAAGGATGGCCCTGCACTGAGTGTCTTTAAGTGGGGGTAGGGGGAAACGGATGGGATGAAGCAGGACTGCACGTCAGCGTTCAGTTTTGATTTGCTAGGAATTTACCAGAATTTTCAACCACACTCTTTAAAGGCCACACTTGTTAAGTCAGAACTTGTTTAGAAAAAAAGAAAAGCTATCTTCTGCGCCTCAAATACTTTACTTTTCAACTCAGCTGCTATAAATACTCATCTCGATGGTAAACATCCAGAGCAGCTGCAAAACCAAACTACCACCATCTCTTTTATTTCGGTCCTAGGGTTAAAAGAAAGCAAAAAGAAACAAGGTTGAGTATTTATCTAGGTTTTATGACGTTGGTATATGCCTATTCAAATATATAAATGCCCTCCTTACCCACACCAAGGATATCCATTATTGGATAGTACCAAAAGAACATCCAGGTATTACATTGCTCCTCAATGTAGTATTTGCCTTCTCCTAACTCAAAACAGAAATTACTCAGCGTTTTGATACAATTTGTATTAGTGGGCTATAATTTGGAACCTACATTTAAAAAAAGTAGGTTGGTAGTTCTAGTTGGAAACTGCCAATTCATATCAGCCTGATAAAAAATGTAAGTCAAAAGAATAGTTTTAACTGCCACAGTGCCTTTGAGCACCCTCCTTCCGCCCTGTCTCCCAACTGTTTAAAGAACACCATTCTTTCACTTATTCGAAGTGCAAAACAAGGAAATTAACTCGCCCAACTTTTTTTTTTGCAAATTGAAGACTGTTTTAGGGAGCGTTCCCTCTCTCACAAGTGAGTCAAACAACAGAACAGCCAACTCGGTATTTCTAAGAGAAAACCTTAAAAGAACCGTGGTACCAAGATTCCGTATCTATAAAATACCGGATGGTAAAAACCTAGAACGTATTTTCGACTGAGGGTCTAAAAAACTAACTCCACACACAATGACTAAGCCAAGCCATTCATTACACAATGTGGGCCAGGCGCTTGCACCATTACAACCAGAGGAAGAAGTAGGGAGGACACCGCTGAGTTCTCACAGCTCACACCCTTTCCCCAAGATAGAGAGGGGGAAGTCACATGTCTAAAAGATGAAACTCTAATTCCCTTTTTCAAGAAGCCGAAGGGAAGACGAACACGGGAAGGTTGGGTGTTGCGACCCAGCTCTAGGTAACTGAAAAGGAGGATGCCAATTCTGCCGAGCTACAGTGCCTGAGGCGGCTGGGGAAGGGAAGTGTCTCCAAGCAGTTTCCCTAGATGGAGGGGGTCTCAATCCACATACAAAGGCGGCGCCACTGCCGCACTGCGTTGTGGTACTCGTAGTCAGATCCCCAAGCCAAGAAACTATAAGGTCCCAGAGTCAAATAACGGCCCTCTCCTCTACTCTAGCTCTTCCAGCCGCACACAAAGGACCGCGCCACCACCCCCTCGCCCCGCCCACCGGGACTTGTAGTTCTCGTTTCCCCAGCCAAGCCGCAGAGGGGGAAGCAGCCAGACTACAGCTCCCAGAAGCCTCCGCGCCCGAGCCCCGCCACCCTCTTGCCTCCATCTTGGCTGCGGTCGGAGCCTCCATTTTTCGCTCCCTCCCCCCCCACCACTTTAGCCACCATCACCACTACCACCACGCGCACCCCCATGGCCTCAACTCTTCGCTTGAGCTCTGCGGACTGACGTAAGGCTCAAACAGTTGAACGGGAGACAGATGAAAAATCCTGGGGTAGTGACTCAGGGTGAGATCTTCTCTACTCGGAGCTATGGGAGCCCCCACCTTGACTCAGAAGTCTCTCTCCTTAGTCTTGGCCTTCTCATCCGCCCTTAACCTGGCTTCTTGCTACCCCTAATTGGACCCTAATGTCGTACTCACCCCAACAGCTCAGCGCCCCCTCTCCAGCGCCGCCATAAGCAGCACGGCCCGGTACGTAGGAATAAATCTCGCTTCTCTCGCGAGAGTTGCGGACTCCAAGCGCGTGCACGGGAGGGAGGGGGAGAGAGCGTACTCCTAATACGCTTGCGCGCAAGGGCTGAGTGACGCCAACCAATGCGCTGCGCCTAACCACAACCAAGATGGTGGCTACGTTCCCTCCCCGGTGTTCCCTCCCCGGTGTTCCCTCCCCGGTGTGCTGGGGACAGCAATCTCGATGTTTACTGACTCCGCTGGGACGCTAAGCGGGGTGGTGGGTGACTTTAGGCGTCTCTGGTCTTTGCAAGCCTGAATATGCTTTAGGCAATGAGACTGGGGTAAACCTTGAAGGGCGAACAATTCTGAGGGCATATCCAGGAATGTCGTAAAAAAGATTTTTCTTTTCCCAGCGATAATCCCGAACTCCTCCAACCCCAGTTTCTCCTCTCAGTGCAGGCTTGCTTTCTCTTGTCTACTGCATAAGACTGGAATTTCATTAGTATAAAGTCAGGTTTTTAGAAAGGTATTTTGGAAGTCTAAGGGAGATCTTTGTCTTCCAGAAGCTATATTCCTTGCAACAGATTGACAAGAGTAAAGCTGCATAATCACTAAAAATAAATACAAACCCCAAACTCCTTCAACTGACCTTTCTAGTCATCTGAAGATATTCATAGTGTATCAAGTAATCAGAGGCTGCATCAGTAATTAAAACGTTGAAATCAGGGCAAAGAGATGATTCATCCAATGAGGAAAGAGGGAATGAGAGAGAGGGTTAATTCTGGCCGTGGAAACGTTCAGTGGATTATCCCGTCAAATAATAGAGCATGCTTCTCTGGTGAGATGAATGCTTTTTCACAAATTCAGTAGTTTTCTCACTTGGCAGTATTAGATAAACAATGACTAATCAGTCACTCTTCTGCGAACTCTCTCACCCACCTTTCGTTTTCAACACATGTATTCGGCACCTGGTAGGTATAATCAATGGGAAGTTTACAGTAGTAAAGAAAAACAGAAAATAAAAATAAGTAAATAAGAAAACATTAAAAAAAAAAACAAACAGATATGGTGCAGTCCTCAAGGAATTTTCAGTCTTGCATCTTTAAATCACAAAAACAAGTCTAAACATATATATAGGATTAAGTGCAATGAAGAAAACATTGGCTGTATTAAGACAGTATATAACCTCCAATTATGAGCAAATCACCTTGAATTCTAAGAGAAGGCAGTGTCCTATTTCTGTTCAAAGATTTCCTCTCCACCACTGCTGCTGCTGGCTCAGTCCCATGTCTACCACCTCAAAACTACCTCTTTGCTCTCTTTGATGCCTTCCCACGCTTTCCTAAGCACAGATATTTGCTTCACTTTCAGTGCTTTCATAGCTCGCTCTATTGCAGTTATTAGTTTTTACTAGCTAGTGGTATTTCAGAACAGGGCCTCTGACATTCATCTTTGCATTCCTGGTTCCTGACAGTGCCCAGCCTAGACAACTCCAAAATCTTGTTGAATGGATAGCACTGACAAAAGTATGAGAAGTTGTTATAAATCGGAATGTTCCTGGGGAAGAACAGAATGTAAACATTTCAAACCAGCTGTTTTGTTTCCTTTGTCCAATTCTTAAATTGAGATCTCCCCTTCCTGGCAATAGATCTAGTCTGCATATTCTGATATAATGTTACAGAGAAACTGCCCTGGGCTCATGTACTAGATACAAGGTCATGTGAAGCTGTGCTAAAAGTAGAATTAGGTCTAAGAGCACACATTCTCAAATATCACAGCAATGGGAAATATAAAAACTAATAGTCTCACTAAATTCCATCAGTATAATTCCTATTAATAAGAAAAGATAAAGTCTTGATTTCAACCATTACTCATAGCTTCTAAGGACCTTCTTCTTAAACCATATGACCATTTCATCATCCTCATTCTGGAGGTCCCAATTGCCTTTAAATTCCTTCTTGATCCAAAATTAGTATCAACTTACATTTAACACAAAATGCAGATATATATATAACCCAGAAATATGCATTTTAACTTCTAATGCATTAAAGAAAGTTAACAGGTGGAATAATTTAATTTAAAACACTAGTTAAAATGATTTATTCTTTCTACAAGTATAACCCATAAACAGAAGTAGGTTTTATTTTCAGAAGATCATTATGCTTAAAGGCAATGATTTTTTTTTTCTGATGAATTCTGTAGTCAAATCAAAAACCAAAAAACTATAGTTATCTGTTTATTTTCATTTTTTTAAAAAAAACCAAAGTTAATTAAAGCAAATATTGTGAAATCACTTGGAAAACCATCTCCTGTATAAAAGGTTCATGGATTTGGGGGAAGACATTTAGTCTATTAAGGAACACCATCAGAGAAAAAAAGGGATAAATTATTTCTGGTTATTCGTTATGCTTATTTTTCTACTCTGAGAAACTTAAATAGAAAATGAAATTGAGTATGACTTTGTGTTTTTTTCTCTACAATGATCAATAAGCACATTATATCTGGAGTCTATCTGAGAATTAAAAGTAAACATTCCTTACACATTTATATGTTTTTCTTGAGCAATGGTGCACACAATATTTGTCAGTTCTCTGTCAAATGAGAAAAACTAGGTCAATGGAGAGCTTTTTTAAAATTTTAAATGAGTAAATTTATTCAAAATTTTAGAACTATTTTTATTCTGACATTATGTCCTTCCTATTCAGGAAAGTCAAAGAGGACTTTATTTTATAAAATTGATAATGGATGGTAAAGGAGTCCACATTCAAAGTTTCAGAACAGGAAACTACATCTAGAGCAAAAACTTTCATAAAGAAGAATTATTACCATAAGAACTAATGTAAATAATTAAGATTTGGTCCTAGAGCCCTATAATAGAAAACTTTTTATTTCTTAACCCTAAACAATTAAAATGTATTATATAAATAAGAATAATATAATAAGAATAACATTAATGTAATAAAATATTAGAATTTAGATAATATAAGAAATAATACAAAGACTGCACAATGCTTTTCTTTAAAATGTTGGCATTGCCTGCTTCTGGACTGGGGTTTCATACATAACAGAGCAGCTCCCTCACTGCGATCTGTTGAGAGTCAGCCCTCAACACAAGGGTTTGTAAAAGAAGAAAAATAAAATGTTGATATTGCAATTAATGGAAATATTATGTGGACATGCTAAGCTGCTGCACCAAAAGTAATCACGATAACATTGTAGCTTTGGGAGTCAGTTAAGCAGAGGGAAGGGTACAGCAAAAGATTATTTTTAATTTAACTTAAATTAGATCCTGATAAAAACTAATTGTACTTAGAATAAAATCCAAACTCTTTTACTGTTGTCTACAAGGCCCTGAATGATCTAGTCCCCAACTAATTCTCTAACCCCTGGTTCACTGAGATTCAGTACCAGTGCCATTTTGGTTCCTCCAATGTTATGAGTTTGTGCTACTTCAAGACCCTTGAACTTACTGTTGCCTCTGCTTGGAATGCAAAAAGCATTTCTCATATCATCACATGCCTACTACTTTCTCATTATTCAGGTTTCAGCTCAAATGTTACTGACTCACAAAGGCCTTTTCTGAAGTAAAAGTACCCAAGATCACTCTCCATAACATTAGCTTGTTTTATTGTCTTTATTACATGTTTTGCTATCCAAAATTAACACATTTGTGAATTTAGTTGTTTATCGCCCATCTCTCTGTATAAGCTTCATTTCTGTTTGATTCATCATTGTATCCCTGAAACCTAGGACAGTGACTTACATATGCAATAAATACTTAATAAATAGTCATTGAATGAATGAGTTACACTTATTGAATTTAAGGCAGTATTGATTGTGTGATACATCATTATTTATGCCCTACCAATAAGAAAATATGCTGCCATTTTCACTGTGACATTACTTGGAATTTTTATTTTATGTTTATTAAAAGGGCTATTTTAATCTGATTTAGAAATGTATTTTTATCATGTGTCATTTGTGTTTGTATATAAAGTAAAAAAATAAGCAAAATAAGTTGGTTAAAGTATTCTTAAAATTTCTTCACAAAGTCTAACTCTTCTGAATTTCTTTCTTTGTAGTAATAATTGGGTCATATTTTAAAAATTCCATTCAAAAGTAAAAAAAAAAAAAGTAAAAAGATCAACAGACTAGGAGAATATATGAAACAATATATTAGTATCACAGATATATGATAAATTAATACATATTAATAAGAAAAAACCAAACAAAAGGAAAAATACTTGAATGTACATTAAAAAAAAACAGTTAAGGCAAATAAAATCTTAAAATTATGCTCAGATTCATTAGTAATCGGGGAAATGTATATTTGTTTTGAGATAATTTTAGACTTAAAGTGTTGGAGTGAGCAGAACTGAAGCTTTGTTGAGACCTTAAACTGCATGGGTTTTTGTTTTTTTCTTTCTTTCTTTTTCTTCTTTGTATTTTTTGTATTTTTTAAAAAATTTCTTCCTTTCCCTCTTTTGTTTTTGGCATGGGCTTTAGGGGAGAAAAAAAAAACATAGAAAAAAACCAGGACACTTTTTTTTTTCTTAGCATGCATTTCTCTGAGTTCCCTCTTTTCCCATGGTTATTTGATATTTTGAACCTAGGTATGGGGCAAGATGACATTATTTACATAAACGTAAAGTTGTCTTCCAGTCAGCCTGGAGCTGCAGACTTGCCACGAGACACATATTATCCAGACCCTGAGAAACCAAAGAAAACATCAATAAAACTATGCTGATTTCACTCCAAAGCAGGACCCTAATATAACATCAAGGACGGAAACAGAAACCAGACGGAGCCTTGGATAGACCTTCCAGCTGGCTACTTGCATGGAGCCCCCTCAGCTCACATCCACCTCCCTCCTGCTTTTCGCTTCAGACGTTCCATTCCCTTGGCCGCCTCTTTAAAAATCCCTCAATAAATCTGAGTCTTTGAGATGGCTTTAGCCTGGCCATTCTCTCTCCTTCAGATTTACCAGAGAGATGTGTTAGCCTATTATCTCTCCTCAGGTCACTGAACTGCTGAATAAAAGCTGACTTCCTAGTCCACCAACATTTGACTTTCAAATTGTTATTGTTTTTGTTTGGGGGCAAAACTCAGCCAGACTTGGGTTCAGTAACAAGATTTTGGTGAGCCCAAGCCAGGAACTGAATGCCCTGAGGTAACAAGATTTTGGCAAGCCTCAGCCAGGAGCTGAATGTCCTGGGTTCTGTAACAGATTTTGGCGATCCAAGCCAGTGTTTTTTATGGGACAGGCAGCCAGACTTGGGTTCGGTAACAAAAGAAGAGTTAGAAAAATAGTACAGAAAGTTTTCATAAACACTTCATCCAGCTTCCTCTGTTAATCCTACATAACCATAGAACAATTTTCAAAACTACGAAATTAGCTTAGACACAATATTAATTAAAACTACAAAATTAATTTGGATTTCACTGGCTTTTCCTCTAATGTGCATATTCTCTTCCAGGATCAAATCTAAGATGCCATACTGAATTTAGTTGTTATGTTTCCTTAGTCTCCATTCAATAACAGTTCCTCTGTCTCTATCTTTCTTTCATGACTTTAATATTTTGGAATAGTATCAGTCAGTTATTTCATAAACATCCCGCAATTTGGTTTTGTCTGATGTCTTCTCTTGACTAGATTGAAGTTATGTATTACTGTATTTGGAAGAATACAACAGAGGTGAGGTACCCTTGTCATTGTATCATATCATGGGGTATAAGATGTTGAAATGTATTATTGGTGATTCTTCCCTTTATCACCTTAATCAGTTGGTGTCTGCCAAGATTCTTCACTGTAAAATTACTATTTTTCTCTTTGTAATTACTAAATATTTATGGGGGGAGATACTTTAGGACTGTACTGGATTGACTAGTGACTCCCTCCCCACCTCAATAGACATCTACCCAGAGCCTTAGAATGTGACCTTATTTGGAAATAGAATCTTTGTAGATGTAATCAAATTAAGATGGAGTCACATTGGATTACAGTGGGCAGGAATCCAATAAGTAGAGTCCTTAGAAGAGGGAATTTTGAATAGACAAAAGACAGACAGGGAGAACTCCATGTTGAAGACAAGAGATTGGAGTGATACATCTAGAAGTAAAGGAACACCAAGACTTGCCAGCAACCCCAGATGCTAGGAGAGAAGCATGGAACACATTCTCCTTTAGAGTCTCTGGAAGGAACTGACACCTCGATTTCAGGTTTCTAGCTTCCAGGACTATTAGAGAGTAAATTTCTGTTGTTTTAGGCCACTCAGTTTGTGGTAACTTGTTATGGCAACCCTAGGAATCTAAAACAGAGACTATGCAAATATCCTGTTTCTGCTTAATCTTTAGTTCACTAATGTTAGCACCCATTGATGGATTTTGTGGAATCTGCCTTTTGGCTTACAGATGTCCAGTTTTTTCCACACAGAATTATTTTGGGGCCACCAAGAAAACTGGTGATGCAGCCTTTCCTCAAAGAGTGTGTTACAGGGGCCACTCAGCTCCTGGCTGACCCACTCCCCCAAATTGTTGCCATACTCATAGTCCGGCTGCCTGTCCCCAGACCAAAAAAAAAAAAAAAAAAAAAAACACTCAAAAGTCAAATATGTTGGTGAAAATGGAAGTCAGCTTTTACTCAGTAATACCAGAGACCTGAGGGGAGATGTTAGGCTAACCCATGTCTCTGGTAAACCTGAAGGAGAGTGGCCAGACTAAAGCCATCTCAAAGATTCAGGTTTTTAAAGAGGGGTTGAGGGAATGGAATGTGGGAAATGAAAAGTAGGAGGGAGGGGCATGTGAGTAGTCAGGGCTTCATGCAAGGTCTTGGGTGCAAGGTTTCGCCAAGACTATCTGGTTTATGTTCCCATCCTTATCTCAGGGTCTGGGTAGTACATGCAAGTCTGCAGCTTCAGGCTTTTGAAAACAACTTTATGTTCATGGAAATAATGTCATCTTGCTCCATAACCAAGGTTCAAAATATCAAATAAAGATGGGAAAAGAGGGAACTCAGAGAAATTCACGCCAAAAAAAAAAAAAATCTTTTAGAACCTGTGTGGTTTTAGGTCCCAACATGGCTTCAGTCCTGCTCACTCCAAGTGCTTCTTTGTTTCCAAGATTTTATTCCAACCTGCTAAAAGCCATTGTGGTAGGCAGAATTCCAAGATGGCCACCAAGATCCCCATTGCCTGGTGTACATGCCTTGTATCATCCCCTCCTCTTGAGCATAGGTGGGGCCTGTGCATATGAGAGGGTATCACTCATACCTCTTTTATGGCAAAGGGATTACTACAGATGCAATTAAGATCTCTAATCAATTGGGTTAAACAAGAGGGAGATTATTCTGGTTCAGTCTGGCCTAATCAGATGTGTTCTTAAAAGGAAGTCTAGAGACTGGAGACCAGAAGTCAAAGAGAGAGCATCTGTTGGCCTTGAAGACAGACTCTATGAGCTCTATGGCTGCAAGGAAATGAATTTTGCCAATAACCATGTGAGCTTGGGAGAGGATCCAGAGCCTCAGATGAGATGCTGGCCTCAGCTGACACCTTGATTTCAGCTTTTGGAGACCCTAAAAGGAGAATACATTTGAGCCCTGCATGGACTTCTGGCCCACAGAACTGTGAGATAACAAATGGGTGTTGTTCTAAGCTGCTAAATTTGTGGTAATCTGTTATACAGCAATGTAAAACTAATATAGCCATACTCCAAATTTTTATGCTGGCACTCTTTTGATCTTGTAAGAGGGTATCAATGGAAAGTTCACAGAAAACAACCAAAACCCAATTCTTTCCTCAAATGGTCCTTTGTTTATTGATTGAAATATCGAGGTTATCTTTGTCCACTCACCCACCAGGAATGCAAACCAGTTTTTCATATGCTTACAATCAACCACATTACAACCCCTGTCTATGTAAGATACATCCCAATTTCAGAGATGTTAAAATATGAAATAAAAGTAAATCTTGGGATCAACAACATACAGAAATTCACCCAGTAATTTCACACATATTTCTAGGAGGCTAGATGAACTGTTGAATGAAGTTGTAGCTAATTAAAGACCTGAAGGTTCTGCCTCCTCTTTAGCATTCTTGGAGAGTGACAAAAGAAATAGCACCATCTGTTTCCCACTATGAGTATTTGTGGGTAATACTCCTTAATTCACTCTGAAAGTTGCCATAAGACACCAGTGAAATAACTGCAAAATATAAAATATGGCTGGCCAGTTAGCTCAGTTGGTTAGAGTGTGGTGTTGATAATACCACACATCAAGGGTTCAGATCTCTGTACCAGCCAGCTGCCAAAAAAAAAAAAAAAAAAAAATTTTTTTTTAAAGACATAGAAAAAACAAAAAAGAAAAAAAGTATGACTGGTTATTTTTAAACGTGTTTAACATAAAAGAGGTAGATGGAGGGAGAATTAAAAATTAGTAAGTCAGATATTAGCAAAGATTTTAAAAAAATATACAATTTTATTATATATATATGTATTCCTTAACAGATATTGCATAATCACACAAAAAAATATACATCAATGAAAATGAATAAGTGACAGCTATATACATCAAAATGTATGAATCTTAGAAACATGTTAAGTGAAAAAAATCAAATCCCTAGACTACATACAATATGATTCCATTTTTTAATTTTAAAAAGGAACAAAACTGAAAGATAAATCACTTTAGGGATACATACATATTTTAGGTCTTTTTACATGTGATAAACCTATTAAAAAGAGGGAGCAGGGGCACAGAGAAAGATAAGAGAGCTCATATAAATGTAAAACACTGGTGAAGTTCTAATTTTTGTTAGGTGATGAGTTATGTTTAATAATTTATTTGCTTTCCACATTTACCCTTTATAAGGGTGAAACATTACATTAAAATATAAGTGCAAAATTATGTATAAAGTGTTGACAAAATTTTTATGTGTATGGTTGTTTTTAAAACTGCTTATTTATCAGTCAGGGCTTTTAGTTATAGTCAATTCAGGTTAATTTTTAACAAAACAAGATTTTATTAAAAGTTATTCTCAGGATCTCTAGGACAGTCAGGAAACCAGAATTGGAGGCTACAAGGTCTCTAGTGACACGAGAGAATTGCTTCAGTGAAGACCCCACTGTCTCCACTGTTGGGCAGACACTGCAGCTTACATCACTGACTTTGCCAACACTGGGGACTAAATGTTATCACTAAAAAAACCCTGCTTTTGCTCTGTGGAGCTGAATATAGTAGCCAGTGTTGTTTCTCACCATCTTCAAAGGATTCTGCATGGTTTCCTGCTTCTTTGTATCTGTAAACTGTAAAGTTTAAGGCAGATGTATCTTCTCCAACTGCAAAGGAAGCTGAGAAAACATATATCTGGCACTCTCAAATAACTCAAGAGGGAGGAAGGCTCTGCATCATTAGGTGAAGAATTCCCTAAACAGAGGAGTTAGGGTTTGGGACGGTCCAAAAAAGAAATAACAGATGTCTGCCACAGCCCATTTTCTTGGCTATTCAACATCAACACGGTCCTTTAGCTAATACACTTATTAAACAATATATTTATTCAAAGTAAAAGGATTTGACAGCGTAACATTTAGTTGCTTTCTCAATATTCTTCCTCTTTGCTAATAGGGTACTAATTTTATTTGGGTCAGTTATGTACACAGCCTCCATTGCAGCTAGAAGTGACCATTTAACTGGTCAGGCAAATAAGGCAAGTGGAAATCCATTTGGAGTTTCTAGGAAAGCTTCACTTTTCCTCATCAAAGGAGATATACGAGTTTATAAATGGCACAGGCCTATTTTTTCATGCCCTGCCTTCAGCATGGGCATGACATCTGGCACAGCAGCAACCTTCTAGTAACTGTAAAAATTGCATGAAGGATGAAAGCCAATACAGTAAGGAGGCAGATTTGAAAGACAAAACTTCATGCTTTCCTGTATGTAGTAAGGACCAGTGCACACACTCTCTACTACACCATTCTAGAAAATGATAATTATATTTCAGTTAAAAAAACTCCATTTATTGCATTTGGGATATTTTCTAATATATGAGCTGTAGTATTTCTTTTGCACTATTAATAAAAACAGATTTTGCTAATCAAGAACCACTTGAACTCTGAGCAGTATTAGGCATTTAAAAGCATCTTAGCAGTTAAGAATGTATCTAAGTGTCTGGGTTTAACTCTTGCTTCCAGTTTAGACAAAGTAACAACCTACTTGTGCCTGAGTATCTATAAAATGAGGTACAATTGAAATGGAGATGATATAATACAGTACCTGATAGATACTAAAGCACTCAAATGGAGGCCACTATTGGCACTTACTTACTTTGCTTTTGCGTCATGAAGGTTTTCTATCTCTCCTACCCAGTTGTTGCCTTCTCTGTATCCTATACATAACTTATATTGGATTTATCACACTGTGTTATACTTATATGTATACTTGCTTATCTCTCCTACCAGACTTTTCTTCGAAAAGTGTCAACGCCTTTTTTCTTTTCATTTTTCTATTCATAACTCCTAATGAAGTGCTTGGCATATAGACTAGACATTTGTAAACTAGTGTCCTTAAAAGTTATCTGGGATGATTATTAAAACACAAATTCCTAGATCCCATCCCCAAATTTCTATTATGGTAGGTCAGTGAGCCACATTTTGAAGAATACTGAAGTAGACCTTCAATGTTTGAACTGAATTATGCATTAGGTACTGATGTAATTAATACCTTATTAGTACAGGGTGCTATTTGTAGAGGACACTGCTGAATATAATGTGCGAATTACAAATTATTTATGAACTCTTTTTTGTGATTACTTGACAAGGTTGCTATGTATATGTGAAAAAAAACCCTCTGCACTTCCTAATAATTAGACTTGACTAAGTAAAATTAGCTAATTTTCTCAAAATGAGGTTTTTATTAGAAAAGATAACTTTGTATTAAGATTTTGCAAACCAGTCAAGTTCCTTCATCCACTATAAAACTATACACCATCTTTATATAATTAACACCAGCCAGAACTTATATTGCACAAGGCACTGAAAGCTCTTTAGATGCAAGCTTTTGATTTCCCAGGGGGAAAAGGTAACATATAGATATATCCTGATATCTGAGATGTAAAGAACTTTATAAACAGCACTAAAGGAGCAAAGGGCAGATAAAGGGATACCATATTATACCTTAATGGGCCATTTGATTACTTCATCATTTTCAATGAAACCTTTCCATGGCAGCTGACAACTGGTAATAGGGTACCTGCCTCTTGAAAAGACCTGTGGGACACACTTAGGGCATACTTCAAGACAAATGGCTGGACTAAAAGTTTACTTACTCTTGGGAAACAAAATAAAAATGTTCACACTTGGGGGTGGAAATGCTTTTTTTCAACAAATCTATGTAGAACACTGAAAAGAAATTTGACAAATTCTAAAATGACATATACTGTTAACGCCCACTGCTCTAGGTGAAGTCCATTGGTATCATTTGGATCAGATGCTTTTAGGACATCTTGAAGAGATTGTTATTTTAACTGTAGTGTTTTTTTTTTTTTGGCAGCTGGTGGGTATGGGGAACCAAATCTTTGACCCTGGTGTTACAAGGCTGTGCTCTAACCAATTGACCTAACCGGACAGCCAATTCTATATAGCAGTACAAAAGAAATTTTACATCACACAAAGCACTAACAAAAAACTCTTTTTAACACTGTCTCTCCCCCATACAGTATGGTGCTTAATGTTATTGGAAAATATTGGCAGGTTTAGCATTCATTATTTCAACTATTTTTGGGCAAACCTAAATAGATAATATAACATGAAGTAATTTATAAACTTGAAATATGAGTAAACGGATACAGAGGACTGAGTTGATGAGTGAACCTATCTGACCACCCAGCATTTGAATATTAGTTTTGCTTTCTTGTTGCCTACACAGCATTATGAATGTAATAACTCTCATTAGCTAATAAAACTGCTTCCGTGTGAAAAATGGATCTAAAACAAAGCCAACTACTAGTACTAGTAATAAAAGACATCCAAGTAAGTGATGGTTCTTAACTATAAAGTGGAAATTTTATATAAATTAAATAGTATAATGTAGTACCTAAGAACTATGATGTGAATAAATTTATGATATGCTCTTCACACAGGGTAAACTATCTAAGTTAAAGATTTCCTAATAGGACAAAACTGAAAAGTTGACTACTTATATTTAATAAATAAAAGCTACTTTTAGTATCTGAACTAAGCACACATGTGTGCGTACATACACAAAGGACAAGTTCTTCAGTGTTCTTTGAAAAATATGACTATCCTATCACTGAGAAAAAAATAGTTGACTTATTTTCAAGTACATTTCCTGGGGACTAATGGTAGCTTCTCTCAAATTAAGAGTAAAGACACTTGGCCACTAAGTGCCAACTCTTAGCACCAGAGAGACTTAAAACTTCACAGGTGAATGACATTACAAATCAGACAATCTACTGATCCAGTTCTGTGGAATTGTATTACTTTTGTCAATGGAAAAAAGAATCCAGGCTTATGCCAAATAGACTTAAAAAATTGAATCTCTTTTTAAAATTCTTAGAAGTGTATTTTACAATCCTACGTAAAATAAAATTGCTGGTTTATAATAAAATTCTCAAAGTTTCAGAGATGTGAAAAACAAAAATGAACTAAAAGCACAGTTTATATAAATAGAGGTCCCAGAAATGAAAATTAAAAGTAGTCTCTTGGAGAAAGGAATGGTGAAACTCAGCACATATACTCACTAACACACCCGAAAACTGTTTTGTGGACAGCCAATCCTGACTGGGAATTCTAAACTGCCACTTGATACCTTTAATCAACACTAAATTAAGTCTGAGGCAAGACTATGAATAGACAATACTCAAATGGAAAGATAAGAACTTCTTTCCTTGATAGACAATCCAGCCATCATGTAGAAGTTCAGTTATTTGATGGCTTGGGAAGCAGTAGCCACTGAGTTTTCCTTTCTGACCTGAAGAGACTCACTGCTGATGGACAATAATTCTCGAAGTTCCTTATTTTCAAGCTGGAAAAAAAAAAACCAAAACGGGTATATGTTTATTTCTGGTATTTTTACTGTCAAACTGCATCAGAACACATTGCTTGGGGCCAGGAACAGAAAACATATTTTAAGTTTTAAGGAAACAGAAAAACCACTAGCTGAGAATTTCTTAAAATACTGTAATAGTTTAAATATTCATTTAACAAACATTTACTGAGTAATTTCTATATACCAACTGTTAGGACTACAAAGAAGAAAAAAACAAGGTTCCTCTCCACTTGAGGAATTCACTGTTGTCATACTCTTCATGGTTCCCACAAGTTTTACTATTGTTTCTTCTATTTTGCAAATTTCTAATCATCTTTTCACTCTGATTAATCTCCTTTCTTAGATGTCTTATAGTTTTAGACAATGGAAGCAAAGGGGGAGATGAAACTACTTACTGAACACTTAGCTAGGTACCATGTGGGTACATTATATACGTTATCTCACAACAACCTGTAGCATAGGTATCATTGCTTATATCCATGTTCTACTTAAGATGAGGATACTGTGGCTCATAAAAGTGCAAAAACTTGTCGAAATTCAGACAACTTGGACGTGGTATTGCTGGAGACTGAGTACAGTTTTTTTATACTTGAAGTATTAAGTAAAATTTGTCCCACTTTTCCTGAGGGCTGTTTCCACAACTAAGGTAAATCAGGGACAGTGAGACAAGGTCGTTCTACCATTTAACTAACTCCTAATTCCTACATGGGGCCTGTCACTCCTTTGATCTCCAGATAGGGTAGCTTGCACTCTTCATTCTTATTCTCTCTGCAGGAAATTCTGGTAAACCATATCATTTTCAGTGTCACCAAGAGATCAGAGCCCAGGGTCAATAAATCTACCATATGAAGTGCTTCCCTCAGTATTCTGTATCTCTCTCTTAGTACTTAGACATACCATTTCATATAAGTACTCATCTTATTCTTTCCACTAGACTTGGGTCAGGGACCATATCTTTTTCTCTCTGGTATTTCTCAAGGGCTCATGATGGCACCTCATAAATAAGCAGCATTCAGACGTTGAATTGAAATGTTTTTCCTTAACAATACTATGGGCACACTATTATCCCAGGCCTTACTTTGTAATATATTCCTATCTTAATCAAAATATTACAGGAAAATAGCTTTAAAAAAATGAATAGTATAAGTCTTATAAAACAAACAGTAGGGCTGGCTGGTTAGCCCACCTGGGAGGGTGTGGTACTGATAACCCCAACGTCAAGGGCTTAGATACCTATACCGTCAAGAGCTTAGATACCTATACCAGCCAGCCAGCCACCCAAACAAACAAACAGCAGTTCCTTGGCTTTGTTCCCCAAAGGCAACTATTTTTACTACTTTTATCTGTTTCTTTTGGTATTTGCTTCCATAATTCTAAATAATATGCCTATACTGCTATTTCCTGATCATCGATTTTAGACATTATCTATTTGATTTCCTACTATGGCAGATTTCAGCTCACATATAATGGGTTTTCTCTACTCTCTCTACCCTCCCAATACGATATTTCAACTTCTAGCCAGTACATAGCTAGTATTTTCACTGATTGCTGTTTAAAACATTTCCTCTCTTGGAAAGGGTATGAAGGAGGAGTTTTAATTTTAAATCATGAGCACACAGAAAAACATCGATACACTGCTGTGATAGGATAGTGATGGCATACTTTCTAGACTCTATGAAAACTCTGAAATATTGTGAACCTAAGATAGCAACACTCTTACCTCTAACTGGGCTAGTTTTTCCTGAATCTTACAAAACTGGTCATCATCCACCTGAACTGCTTTCCTCATAACTTCTCCCATTTCACAGATTCTGTCAATCTGACTCTCAATTTCCTGTGAAGATATTAAGAAAAAAAGGTGAAAAAGTCATCTTTTCTATAAATATGAAGCACATGAGAACATGTGCATTAAAATTTTTAAAAGTTCGTTTAATCTACGCTACAGAAGTTACAATGCAGTTTCACTCTAATCTGAATCCTCAAAGGTAAAGCCATAAGAAAGTGACCTTGTGGTATTCACAAATAATTTTCATTTTCAAAAGATCAACTGTAGTCTAACCGATTATTGGATGTTGGACAATATCTCTAAGTGGCTGTTTAACTTAAATTTGAATAATTTTATTGGCAGGAAGCTTACCACATTCCAAGGTGCCTTATTCCATCTTTGGACATATTTTTTAGAAAGTATTTCTATGTAACCTAAACTCTGTCTCCTTCCAGGGTCAAGTTTTCTCCCCTGGACCATAGAAAATAAAGTTTATTTTTCTCTTCCAGTGGAAAGCAATTCAAATATTTAAAATATCCCTGTTCCCAAGAACTTTTGTTAGGTTAGTAAAATGCTTCCAATGGAATCTAAAATGATACTAATCTTTTGCTACACTTCACTGTAGCAAATAATGAGGCTCCAATCTATTAATGCAGGATTAAATGATATAGAACATGTGAATCTACAATGACAACTATGAAGCACTCTTCAACCATAAGAACAATTACTGAGTCTCCCAAATTAAATCATAAGTCACCAAAGTGTAGCAACTATGCCATGTTTTTTTTAAAACCATATTTCTCTACCCTAATAACATAATATGATGCTATATAGTTCAGTTTAGAAAGGTTTACTGACTGCCTGCAATGTGGCAGATACTGTGTTAGGAATAAAATATGAACTCATGCTCCTTAAACCAAGGAGCTTACAGTTCAGTAAAATGTACAAGTAATAACCAACCAAGTGTTTACTGAGCATCTTCAACACTAATTGGCATTATGTTTGGTGGAAGAGCTAAGCATTCATTAACATCTTGAAAAGACATCTCGGTGAGAGAAAGACGAAACTTATGCTCATTCAAATAAAAGGACCTGAGCAGCCCTTCACCCATTCTTTCTATTCATATCTTTACAAATCCATAGCAAAATAAATAATGAAAGTGAAGAGCATGTAAGGAAAATAAGGTTATTCAAAAACAAGCACACAATCTAAAACAATCTTAAGATTTTTGAATTTATCACCAAAGTTTCTTACTGCTGAGTGGGACTGGTGAGCTTTTAGGACTGGTTCAGCATCCACTGCTTTTTTAGCAACCATTAACTGCAACATCTGTTTCCGATACTTGCTCATGATGAGTTCCAAAGCATCCTGGTGTTCCTCCAAGGAAACCCACAGTTCTATGAAAAAATAAAATAATTTGGCAGTGATGTTTGAGAGATAGCACTCAAAGCCAAACTCTTAATAGTTGGAATTTTATAACACTCCATGAGATAGGATGAATCCAAAGCTGTAAATCAGTATTTAAGTCCACAAAATTGAATAGTTAAGATCTACCTGAAAAATAACTTTCTAGGTAGAGGCAGCATAGTCTGGTAGAAACAACATGAGATGTACAATCAGAACACATGGGCTTGAGTTCAGTTCTGTAACTTACTTAACAGTCAAGAACAAAACATTTAACCTCTCTGAGCCTATTTCTTATCTGCATTGTAATAAATATCTGGCTTGTCTACCTCAAAATGAAGAAATGAGAATACAGTGGAATGAAAGACGTAGAAGTCCTCTGTAAACTAACATACAACTATTAATACTATTATTAATGATGTACTCATCAAACCTAAGAATATATATCGTGAGGATAAAATTCTGTTCTTTTACCTTGCACAAGAACATAAGCAAAACCTTCAAACTTAACTTTAGTGTTTGTCTTAGTTAACATTTAAACATCAAATTTTTTTTTTTTTTTTAAAAGATGACCGGTAAGGGGATCTTAACCCTCGACTTGGTGGTGTCAGCACCACGCTCACCCAGTGAGCAAACCGGCCATCCCTATTATGGGATCCGAACCCGTGGCCTTGGTGTTATCAGCACCGCACTCTCCCGAGTGAGCCACAGGCCGGCCCTAAACATTAAATTTTAAGCCCTTGAGAATATGAACTCTTCTGTTATGCAAGCCTCCATTTGGGGATGCCTAAAAAAAGCCATGCAAAAATTCAACTCAACTAAGCACCTCTTTAGTAAGCTGCTTATAAATACAAATGAGTCAGATAACCTTGAAAAGGGTAATCTAAACAAACTTTACTGTTACTGTGTCAGCACAGGACAACTCCTATTAAAAGTACTAACCTGTAAATACATACAGCATGTATACTTCTATGAACTGTGAAAGCAATTTTGCAAGAACTTTCAAACTATTACCGGATATGAAAAAATTATAACAACTACACAAAAAGGCCTGACTAACCTCTGTTTTCCTGTTGCAAGTCTCTAATCTGTGTGTTCTCTTGGGACAGGAGAATGTGAGGTTTGTATTTGGACATGTCCTTCATATCGGATGCATCCTCTTGATACTGGATAAAGAGAGACAGACTTAAGAGCGCCGTAAAGCAGAACAGTGGCAGTGCAACTCAAGAGGCAGGAGTCAGGGATCAAGGGCAGAATTTTCAGCCCCGACCCCACCGAAAGGTCTCACCGCCGCTCTCTGAGACCGAGAATAAATTCCAGGCCGAATTCCCACTCTACCTCGCTCTCCATCCTTCAGGCGCCCTGAGCCCGAAGGCGCCGGACCCCTAACCTCTGCCTTACCTGGTCCGGAAGCGCTGTCCCCGCCTCCCGCATAGCGGCCACCCTCCGGTGCAGCGCCGCCGACTGGTCCACCAGCGACTCGGCGGCCGCATCGTGCTCCCGCAGTCTCTCCAGCAGCGTCTTGGCGTCTGTCAGTATCTTCTCGATGGTGCAGCTCATAGCAGCGGCACACCAGCCTCTGCTCGGCTCACCTACGCGATTCGCTTCAATCTTCCCTGAACCTGTCTCAGCGTTACAGGCGTCACTTCCGGGTACGTTTAAAAGGCGCCTCGGTAACCACGACATGCGCCTGCGCAGTGGCAGCCTAGTCCTTGGGTCGACCGCTTTAACCTGCGGCTTCCCTGCAGCCCCGCCCTGCGCGGTGCCCAAGGCCTGCCCTTGCCACTCCCTTGGCTTTCTGTTCCCGAATCCTGGTCGCCAGGCTGGGTTGTGGCTGGTGGGTCGGAAGTTCTGTTTTACCCACTGTTTTTTGGGTTTTTTTCTTTCTTTTTCTAGTTTCCTCCCACACACACTGGTTTTTATTGATGTGAATTGTTCATAGTTCTTTTTTTAATATAATTTTTAAAAACGTGGTAAAATATCTATAAAATTTACCACCTCAGCCTTTTTAAGTGTGAAATTCAGTAGCGCAACCATCACCAGCAACCATCACCAGATCGCTCTTCATCTTGCAAAAGTGAAACTCCGTACCCATTAAACAATAACCTACCATTTCTCTTTATCCCCAGCCCCTGGCAACCTCCATTCTACTTTCACACGGTGTTGTCTGCACCACGCTCAGCCAGTGACCACACTGGCCATCCCTATATAGGATCCGAACCTGTGGCCTCGGCGCTACCAGTGCCGCACTCTCCCGAGTGAGCCACGGGGCCGACCCCTCCATTCTACTTTCAGTCTCTATGAATTTTACTATTCTAGAAACTTCGTGTAAGTGGAATCATACAGTGTGGTATTTATATGACTGGCTTATTTCACTTAGCATAATGTCCTCAAGGTTCATCCATATTGTGGCATGTCGTCAGAATTCGTTCCTTTTTAATATTCCTGTTGGGAAGATAGAATAGTTTGGTCAGGGCCCTTCTCCTCGGGTCCAGTTGGGTGTGGTTTTAGCACATCCTTTGTAAGCAAATGGAGGGGGGGTTAGTGCACATGCCCGCACTAAGTTTTTAGTTTTGTTGCTGTTCTTGTGTTCTTTAAAGAGAGAGAGAGTTTTAGTGAAGCAGGTGGGTGGGTGTGTGCCTTGGGCGACCATCTATCGCAGCCATGCTTCCCAACCTATGGCTTCCAAGGACCTTTTGTCTGGTTACCTAGCTCATAGACCTGCATGAAGGGGTCTGGTGACCCAGCCTTGTGTATGTGGAGCCTGGTGACCCACCCTGGTGTATGAAGGGTTTGTGACCCAGTCTGTGAATGGGCTTGAGGGGTCTGGGAGATCCAGACCCAGCCCTAGCTCAACAATCGGCCCAGTCTGCAGGATTACCAGCAGGTAAAAGAGCCTGACAACTAGCGTGGTCATGTAGCTAGACAATTGGTGTCACAAACAGGATTAAGAGTGCTACAATTGGCGATGTCGACAGGATTCCAGACATTAGCAATAGCCGTAGCCATGCAATCCCGTTTTATGTACATTTTATCCATTCATCTGTTAATGCACACTTGGTTTGCTTCTACCTTTTGGCTATTGGGAATAATGCTGGTATGAATATAGGTGTACAAATATATTTTTTAGACCCTGCTTTCAGTTCTTTAGGGTATATATGCAGAAGTAGAATTGCTGGATAAATTCTATTTTTAAATTTTTAAGAAACCACATATTGCACAGTGGCTGTGCCACTTTACATTTCCGCCAGCAATGCAAACCCTTCCTGTAGGACGGGCTGTGCGCTGGTGCCTTGCAATGACTCAACGGCCTATGAGTGGCTGCTTTATTCAGTTGTCTGTGGTTCCTTGCTCCTATGTGGGTCCCTGGGAACACTGTTAGTGGTCTTGCTGGCCTGGGGGCCATCAAGGCTCTCTTTTTCCCTGCTACCTCCAAGCAACTTCACACAAAGGTACAGCTGTGGCTTTTGCCAGCTCTTGCTCCATGTGCTCACCAGCTCCAGCTTTAAAGTGGCTGGGGCTTGAAATGGTGGGAGTGATCCTTTCTTTCTCTCATTGTGCCTTCTTCTGCCTTCATACACTCGGTAGGTCTCTCCTCCTCTTCCTCTGAGCTCTAGCGGCCCCAGCTTGGCTGTCGTTGCTTTTTAATAGTTGTAATTGGTTGATCTCTGGGCGAGAGTGACACTGGGGACTGCCATCTTGACCGGAAGAGGATTATTATTTTGATGATAATAAAATAAACACCACTTATTTTTTAAGTGGTGTTAGGCGGAGTCATCATTATTTTCTGCTTGCCTATTTTCTTGTGGTTTAATTAAGTTAATAAACTGAAAATAAATCTAACCAGAACAGCAGTGACTTTTTTACTATTTGTTATATTGGTTTATGAGAGTTTACCTTGTCAACCTTGCAGGTCAAACTTTGTTCTTTTTTATTCACTAATTTGATAAATATTTTTGGAAGGCCTTCTTTGTTTCATGCATGTTCAGTCTCTGTGAATACAGCAGAGAATAAGACACAAGGTGTCTGCCCTTACGGAGTGATAACTTAAGTTTGGCCTAAAGGTTTCTTCAGATGTAGTGAACTGTAACCTAACTTGATGTGTAAACACACTAGCCTACTCTTGTAACCTAACTTGGCATGCAAGCAGATTGTACCCTACTCTTGTAAAAAGTAGCTGATTCGTAGCCAATTATAGGCAGCCAGCTATTCTGTACCTTACTTCTATTTTCTGTATGTCATTTTCCTTTTTCTGTCTATAAATTTGAAATGACCATGTGGCAGCTGTGGAGTTGCTCTGAATTTGTTGTGATTCTGGGGGCTGCTTGATTTTGTGAATTGTTCTTTGCTCAAATTAAACTCTCAAATTTAATTTGTCTGAAGTTTTTTCTTTTAACAGGATCTTATATTCTAATAGGAAAAAGAGTTTGTACTCTAATAAATAATTGAAGGTAGGTAGTGAGAGGTCAAAGAAGCAGTGGGAGGGAACTGGGCTTTTCACCATTATATTACCAGATGCTGGCACAATGGAGGCACTCAATAATTTTTTTCAAGAGAAAGGTGTGGAACAAGTTAAACAAAAATAATAAATCAGGACTACAGAGGTAAAGAGGTTTCATTCATTGATTAAAACAAAAGAAAAGAAAAACATCCTCCTTAAGTGATCTGTTACTCATTTGGCTTTGACTTCCATCCAGGGACGATAATTCTCAAATCCATCTCTGTAGCCCAAATCTTTTTTATAAACCTAGGATCTTTATATTGGGTTCCTTATAGGGTGTTTCTGCAGGGAGAACCAAAAGGAACCACAAATTCAACGTGATCTAAAACTGATATCATCATCTTTGCTTCTAAACCTGCTCCTCCTCCTGTTTCACATTCATACACCCAAAGCAGAATCCTGGAAGTCAGCTTTCATTCTTCCTACTTATTCTTCACACTTAAGCAGTTACCAGATCAGTCTATCTTCTAAATATCTTTAGGATATATATTTGCTTTTGTATTCTTACTGTTACTGGGTAGGTCAGGCCATTATCTTTTCTCACCCAGATAAAGAGATTGGTCTTCCAACTGGTCTTCTTCTTCTTTGTTCGTTTTAGTGGCTGGCCACTAGGAGGATCTGAAGTCTCGACCTTGGTGTTATCAGCACCGTGCTCTAACCAAGTAAGCTAACTGGCCAGCCCCCAACTGGTCTTCATCTTACCTCTGGTCGGTCGTCTCCTCCTCTAATAGCTCTTCCTTAAGGAGACCGTACCCCCTGCTGCCCTTTCAGTGAAAGGTAACTATTCTTTTTTGGCCCACCCATAATTAGAGTTGACAACTAGACTGGTCATTCTAATTTTCCAATGACACTTGCAAGCAATTACTATTACATACTTGTATAAAACCTCCACTTTACTTGAAGTTTATATCACCCAGTTGACAAATCTTCTATTCCTCCTCATTGCTGTCAATTGCCAACCTTCTACCTTGGGTATTCTCCTTTATTCATAGAAGATTTAAGGAGTTGTCTTACAGTCTTTTTGATTACTCTGTATTTTTCTCTCATCTTGGGTGAGATCCATGTCCATGTGGACAATTCATCTAATGTTCTATCCTTCCCTGGCCTCCTCAGTTCAAGAGACATTCAATTTATTTTGGCCATCCATGGCCATACCCTGAATCACTCACCAATAATTGTTCCTCTTCAGAATTTTAAGCTTTAATATCTCAGTCTTTGACTACAGCCTTTGTTTTAATTTGTTCCATTATTGCAACCCCTTCTCTCACTACTGTCTCTTCAACCTCACTGAGGTCTTCAATTTCTGAATATATCCGTATTCTCTCTACCTATCAGACTCTTTTCTTGGGGCCTAATTGGCAATCTGAACCATTGTCTCTTCAGTAACCCAATTCCTTTGCACCCCTCTTCTTAGGCCAGATGCAACCAGAAAACCCCAACCCTTGCCCAATCATATGATTCTAATAGTGGTTGAAATGTGACACAGAAATAAGGGAGGTTATTTGTGTCTGTTTTTGTTGCTTTACCCCCCATGGATTTGTCACTCCACTTCCCCTGGGTGACGGAGCTGCAAAGTATTGCTCAAAACCCATCTCTTCTGAGCAGTGAGAGACCCTGAAGTGGTTAATCTCCTCTGGAATCTTCAAACGAGAGGCATCCCTTCCTTGGGAAATCAACCCTGAATTGGGGTTCTCTTCCTGCATTTATTTTCCAGACCAGGAAGTTACAGGAAGAGAGCATAGGTGGGGTTATAGTTTAACAATATAGACTGGTAATTTTCAGTGAAACAAGTCAGATGACATTCCATTAGACAATTAAGTGATCCACCAACAAAACTTGATCTTAGCAAACATTCCTTCTCCCTCCAGCAATTTTCCAGTATCTTTACATATTGATCAGTAACTAGTCTGTCTTTGAGCCAGCAACCTTGTTGTGCCACAAATCTTTAGCTTACATCAGAGACTTTATAGCCTGAGGAAAATTTCTTGTGAAGTACGTTTGCTTTATGAATATTCCACATCTCCCCCCATTTTATTTATTTAAAAGAAAAAGCAAAAGCTATAGACCAGGTTGGCACAGGTAAGACAAAAGCATTTTAAGCAAAGTTGGTATCATTAGCATGGCAAGTCCTTTTAATTTACTTCAGGTGGGGACTGATGATGTCATCGTCTCTCAGGGTGGCTGCAGCGGCATCATTCCAGGTGCTGTGAATTGGGTGCAATCACCCATTGTTGAAACTCCAGAAAGGGATTGGGCTCCATAAAATAGTTGATTCTGAGTCCAGAAAGTTTGTTAATATTAAAATATCCAGGACATTACTGTTTCCAAAGCAGCTAGTCTTATGTAAAATTTTTGATCAATCACAAGTCTTTGTTTAACAACAGGATGTCTCATCCAAGTTACAAACACACTCTTTAAGGCCAGGAAAATTTAGAGAACTGCTTTTGTAGAGAAGATGTTATTTCCCCCTTTAAGATCAAGGCATTCCTTATAAAAGTATTGATGATCAATATCTAGATTGAACAGGTCTTACTTTTCTTTGCATAAATCTCTCGGTGTTGGGAAGGCTCTTTCCCAGGTGGTGATTGAAAGAAGCATCTCAGCTCACTTTCTTTCGGTGATCTGTCCCATGTCGGGCGGGGGGGGGGGATGAAAAGCAGGATGAAGCAGCAGTTAGACGAAATTACAGCAAACATGAGAGATCAGCAACTTGGAAGTGAGACACGCTATCTTATATCGAAGGTTTTAAATTATATTCTGTTATAAGGAGAGAGAATTAATTTTCATTGATCTTATAAAAATAGCCACATTGTCATAATAATCATAAGAATACTTAAAGTCACTAAATTTTGGGGCGATCAAATAGGGAGAAAACAAATGCTTTTACTTCTGTTTTAAATGACATTTTACCAAACTGTTGTTAGTTATACATAGTTTAAGAGAGAGAGAGTTTTCTTACATCTGGAGAACATTAGGAGAACCAGCACTATTTTAAAATAAGGAAATTGTAAAAACCCATAATCCTTTTTAATTAGTTCACTAATTAACTTTCATTGTTTTGACCTTTGTGAACAATTTCACAAACCCATCAGTTTCTTCATTAGAATTTTGGAACTTCAGTTTAGAGCTATGAACTCAAAGTTTGTTGGAAACTGTATGTATCAGAGTTTTTTCATGAAATATTTGAAGACATAACATTTTAAAATTATAATTAAACCAAGATTATGACCAGTAGAATTTATATCAAGATAGATATTTAAGAACCTTACAAGATTTTGGAACACATATCCATAACACCTTCAGTACTGACAATACTTTCCCATATAGTCTAATTTATTAAATAAGCCAATTAGTTTTGATACATCTATTATATATCCTTTGAGAAACTCCAGGGCCCTTGGAATTGCTCAAAGTTATTTTAAACTTTCAGAATTTCATGTTGGAAAGCTTTGTTAAATAACAAAAGGCTTAAAATATTTAGTTGAATAAGATCACAAATTACTACAAAAAATAAAACCAAAGTGACAAAGGGTTTTGGAGGCAGAGAACACAAGAACTTACCATGAAATAAGTTTTTTAAACCAGTTATCTAAAGGACAAAGAAAATCTTTTACAACTTTGTATTAAGAGCAGTTAGGTGAAAAGACCTTTAGTAATCCTGTTTGATTAGTAAACCCAGTCAGCAATGTGTGCTGATAAGAACATTTTTACACATACAGGTTAGTAAATAGGCATCCATTTGTCAGAGCAGCTTACACAAAGCCCAGTTTGAGTTTTAGCTATTTTTACCAAATACATATTTATGGTTTCCCAGCCAAAAACTTGGTGTATTAGATCTATACTCTTATCAGTTAATGCTAGGTAGGGCCTATGAGATATTTGGCATAGGTTTTTTTTTTTTTTTTCACTAGCCATTGCAGGTCCCGGGTTTCCACGTGGCATTTGGAGCCATGTGGAGCTTGAGACAGAGGGCAGTATATACATAAAAGATATTGTTTCTCCCAGCATGGCCAGGTGGCAGACCTGAGATAACAAGGAGACATATTGACCTAGAGACAAATTTAGGTAAAAGGTTTGAATCAAATTTTGAAAATGTATATTTATCAAAACTTTAGAAGATTTAAGTCATGTGAACTTGAAAAGTATACTTATTTATTTAATGAGCTTGCATTAACTATAAGCCAATTTGGTACCTTGCACATAACACAATTACACAAACAGACATGAACATATAGATATAACATACAGCTTACACACACATATATGCAGACATAAGCAACAAGAACAAACAAGGATCTTATAGGTTTTGTTTAATATGTAAAAAAAAGCTCAGTAGTGAAAAGGACAGTCAGGTTTAGATTGTGTTATTTCAAAAAGACTTATTGGTGAGGCCTCACCTTGCTTTAAAGAAAGCAAGATAACAAATTTACATTGTAAAGCAAAGTATGCAAGCCTTTTCAAGAAAGGCAAAGAAGATTTTTTTTTCCGTTTAAGAAAATAGCATAGAATTTTACCATAGGATTTTGTGAAGAAATACACAGATGAGACTAGAAGAGAATTTAGAAGTCTGTTTAAGATAACCAAGTGGATGCCAGAAAATTTGAGACCATCTAGTTAAACAGGTAGATTTTAGTCTAGTTTTTGTTTCTCAAATGGGTTACTAAGGTCAAGAGCTGAGCCACCAATCAGAGATGAAACCATCTGACTCTTGAGGGTTTTAGGAGAAGAGCAGTAGACCCAAAAGGGGTCTAGTTGGCACCATGGCTGCTTTTGTTCACAAAACCTGAGTCTTCAGTGAAAAAGAGTAGCACATGCAGTTAAGAAAATAACCACTGGTTTTAAGAGAGGAGAGAAGCATCATGCAGATAAAAACATGCTCAAACAACACCAACACTGTAAAGAAATATTAACTTCTTTTACCTTAGATTGTCCAATTTAAAGTTTTCTCAGTCACTGGCAAAGATTAAGTTTTATTCTTTTTTGGTGACATAAACATGTTTTAGATTTTGTTAAGGCCTTGGACAGGTCTCAGAGCGACTTGACATAGATTCCTAGTTGTTAGGTGGGAAGACTTAATGAGACCCATTGCATAATTAACCAGTGACCAATTTGTTCCCAAATTTTTATGTTAAGGCTCCCTTGAGGTATCAAGGACATGTTTGTTTAATATCCGCTAACAGTTTACAAGCTGCCATTCAGTTACTTACAGCCTGCTGCTTTAAGGAGACGTTGGAGTTGTAATGTATGTTCAGTTTCCCCTTTCGTTAACAAATTATCCATATTTTAAAAGTAAAGGAAGGAAAAAATATCTCCAGGGTTGAAAAGACCTAACTTTGACCTGCTGCAGGCGTGCAATCGCTAATCGCTTATCATAAGCCACCTGTGATTCCCTTACCGGGATGCGTCTCCCTTATTAGGGACTCCCTTGCCAGGATGCATTGGACATCCTATTCCTCTCCAATGCTTGGCAGGTCAGTCTCTGATCCGTGGTGAATGTCCTCAGACGGGACACCATGTTTTTGCTTTTGTTTTTATAAAGAGATCTTGGCATGTTTATAGGCTGTATAGGAGAAGGAACCAATAGAGAAAGAGATACAAAAGAGTGGGGGGACATTTGAAGAAGGAAGAACCAGGAGGAGAAGGGACACAGTAGCTACTCAATTAATCTTTGCTGAATGTTGATTCACATGATGGGCACAGACTTGAATAGAATAAGTGGCATTTCATTCTTCTTAAGTAGAAGAAAAATGAGAAGATTAGGTACAAATATGGATTTTATAGGGGGATGCATGAAGTTGATGGGAGTTTTAAACTTCAAGCTATCCCAACACTTCCACATTTCACCCATCAATAAACTGTTAAGATAAGCGCAGGCATCTTTAGTGTTGTTTGCGGAAATTACACAAATTACCCAAGACCTCTTTTGCGTGTTCTCACTTATGTCCGTTTTGGTCTAATTTCCATCTGGTTCCCATTTTGTGGCTCCATTTCCTTTTTATTATTTAACTCTTGCTGTTTAGGTCAGGAAGCAGTTTTGGGTCTCCCTACCTTTATTCTCAGCTCTCAAACTGCCCTATCAGAAATTCCCTTCATTACATTCATTGACACACTAGTAAAAATTTTGATAAAAACGTCCATCTCATATGCTGCAGGCTAAGTATTCTAATTTTTTTCTGAGTTGTTCAATATCAAGGTGGTTTAACCTCATCACCTCAGAATGCCAGACTCAAAGTAGTCTTGAGGACGGCTTGACTGCCTGTCATTCCCAATCTCACAGTTTGCTTCTACCAACATTTGTTTCCTTGTGAGGACATGAGGGTGACTTGTAGAGTACATCCTTAACACTCCTGCAAGGTAAATCCTGAGACTTTATGAAATTTCAAATTTGAAAAGATGACTACAGCATAATCACATAGCCAGCGGTAAAACAGTACCTGTGCAGATGCTAGGTTATTGCTTAAGCCAACTCACTAGCTAAGCAGAGTTTCTACATGCTAGTTTGTAGCAGTTGAGTCAAAGGTTTGTGTCTCAGTAAAATTACAAATTACCTCACATCATGAACCCGAATCATTTGAGATTACTCAAAGATCAAAGGTTTGTGTCTCAGTAAAATTACAAATTACCTCACATCATGAACCTGAATCATTTGAGACTACTCAAAGATCATAAATGCTAAATCTTCAAATTTCAAGAATCTACCATAATGTGATAATGAATCTAATGTGATATTGTAATATGATGGAAGGGACCCTGTCACAGTATTGAATGTGTATGTTTTAATAATGTGGGAACACACTGAATCAGCAAGGATCAGGTAAAGGTAACAGACCTTTTGGGTTCCTAGAACTCAGTGCCCACCCATTTAGGTGCACCCATGTTACCAAACAAACCATTAATAGACTTATTCATGTTTTACTGAATATTCAGGAGACTTTGAAGCCAGCTTGGCATTTCACTTTGCCTGTTAACTCAAGTTGTATTTTGTACATACAGGGATACATAGACCAGTTAGTCCAATGTTTCTGCTGACAAGTAACTGCATAACTTCACAACAAATATCACATTTAAAAGTATCTCTGATTTATGTTTTCTTATCTATCAGCTGGTCCCTCTTCTTTTTACTTTACAGCTCCAGAAATGGAGGAAGAGAATACTTTGAAAGTGTCCAGTCCAGAAGGAAATAGAAGAGAAGAGTTTCCCCTTTCTGTCAGGGTGGATTATGGGAAGAAGAAGTTAGAGGATTGTGGGAAGTCACAGACATATAGGTCCTGACCTCTCTTCTCTGAACTAAAGTCCAGAATAGAAGAATATTTGCTCTGCTCCTGCTTGAGATTCTGTATAGATGTAAAATATTCCATCCTCCCTTTTTATTTCTTCTGGTAAAATTGAACTCCTTGGATCTGCTCTCTCATATAATGCCAACTAAAGTTCCAAAACCTAGCCTTCTAAATTCAAGTTTTCTGAATTAACAAATTAGCAAAAAGGAGTATCAGAAAAATATGAAGATAGCCCTTGCAGCTGCAGAGGGAGTAACACAATTCTGCATTATAAAAGTGGTTCAAAGAATCTGATGATACTTTGTCAAATTAAAAACATAAATCGGGGCTGGCTAGTTAGCTAAGCTGGTTAGAGCACAACCTTATAACAACAAGGTCACAGGTTCAGATCCCTGAACTAGCCAACCACACACAACTGTGCACACCCACACACCCACACCCACACATACAAAAAAACAACAACCAAAAACAAATTGCTTGGTCATGTGGTAACTCTAAGTTTAAATTTTTGAGGAATTGCCAAACTATTTTCCAAAGCAGCTGCCACCATTTTATATTACCATCAGCAATGGATGAATTCCCATTTGGATATAAACATACCAGCTATGTGATCGTGGGCAAGTCATTTAAATTTTCTGAGCCTCAGCTTCCTCATCTGTAAATGAGGATGGCATTAGTGATTGTGAAAGTTAGAGGCAACTTACACAAAGTACCAAGTATAGTGACTGGTCCACAAATAGATTGTGCCAGTTTGGGATGATTAAAGAGTCAAATGGCACAGAAATTTGAACTGTAGAACTTGTCAGTTTATTGGGAAGTAACTCATAATGAAAACAGTCCCACGGTGAGGCAGAAATAGAAAAACTGAGAACAGCACTGGAAGCATGAGTCCTGCTTACACCATTATTGCAGAAAGCAGGTTACTCTGCATCGTTATCCATCCAGGTTCCTGGTAAAGCCCTTGCCCCAAAGTGCCATGTAGCAGCTGTATCTCTTAAAAGCAGCTCATCTGTCTGAGATTACTAGAGCCTGATACTTTGGACAGCCCAAGTACCAAAATCTGCTAAACATCTTGTGTCAAAAAATGGACACTAAAACACCAAGCGATCAAAGCAGTATGTAAGACTTCTGCTTTCAGCCAAGATGGAGTAATGGGGACCATATGTATCCTCCTGCCTATTTTCCAATTTTCTTTATTTATTTGGTGTCTGGCTGGTTCATACAGGGATTAAAACCCTAGACTTGGTGTTCTCAGCACGACTCTCTAACTCCTCCTCAACTCAGGGAGACCACTGGGCTCTGCCTGAGTAGCCACTCCTTGAGGTGTTCCTGGAATCTCTCTGTAGGTAGTAAATTGGGTAGTCATAGGGCTCCCCTTGTTCTATTTATCCCTGCATTCCTTTAGTAGCCAGTGAAATGGCTCGGTTATAGTCAGGTAGCAAGTCATTAGTATTTGTTGAAAACCTACAACTGATGTGTACTGTGAATGGCTGTAATTTGAACTGAATTAATTTGTCATTGGGGAGTTGCTACCTAAAATGTGATCTGAAAATTCTTGATTCTAAAGTTCTTGTGTAGTGTATAATAAATAAATTTCTGATATTATCAATTCTATAATCTTGAAATGTTGAAGATTAAGTGATTATTACAGTAAATGTTTTTTAAAGCAATTCCCTCTCTGGGACTTTAGTTTCACCAGTCAAAAGTGAATAGAATTATGTTAATTAACACTAAAACAGCTATTTACGTAGTCTCTTCTAATGCCCTCACTTTTAATCACATTTATTCTTTTTAGGCTTAAAAGAATGGATCAATTTTTCACTCTAATTTTTAGTGTTTAACTTCAGCTTGATAAAATACTTAAATATGTGTACCAAGTGAAAAATGAGGTTGCTAAAGGTTAATGCTTTAATGCTTTTAATAACTATTAGCACCACTTCTGCATCTTGTCAAAATGATACAAGTTCATTCTGGCAAGACCCAGAAGAGTTGCTAACAAAGAATTACTCAATTTAGTTAAAAAACAAGAAAGAGCAACCATCCTCCTCCATAGATAATTTTAAAAATATTCATTCTAATTCTGGCATTAATATAAAGAAAAGTGCCAAATAGTCATAAACACTATGTTAAAAATGTGAATATCTTTTTATCCTTACAATTAGAGCCTGAGCTGATCTATCAGTGCCCCGTTACACAAAACAGACTGACGATGTCAAAAAATCAGTCTGCACAAATGATGTGTATTTCTATATTATGCCAAACACATGACTGATTAAAGAAAAGGGAAGTATAATGAAAAAAAAATCTTAGAGTATTTAAATTTACACTTTAATGTGCTTTTAGACAAAATATCTGACAGTCTAAGATCAATGGTGAAATTTCTAGGTAAAGAGTGAGACCCCAAATTCTCCTTGATATTGTTCGATTCTTTAATTCATACAAGGAAAATTTACTTGGCCATTTAAAACAAGTGTACTTTGTTTTCATTTTTTAGAATAAGGATCCTTAGCAAGTGCTTATACATCTTGAAGCTTTGGAGAAAAACTAATATTTTTCCCAGAAGATTTTGACTAGTATATGGAAACATATCCAGTTTTATTTTCTAAATTCTCTAGATAGGAAAATTGTGACTAGAATACTTTAGGAAATTTTACTGCCCCTGAAATTAAGATTCTCATGAGATTTTAATTTATTCATTGGTGATTTTATTAATATGATTTTTTAATTGTGTAATGTTCTGCAAAAGATGACTGAAGAAACTTCATAAAATGTTATTTAATGTTAATTAGAAGCCATAAATTTTTGGAGGCTTAAAAAAAAAAAAAAAAAACAGTGCTGATCAGTAAAATTTAGAAAATTGAGTTATAAAGTCCCTGACATTTTGTACAGATTTTTGTATTCTGAAAAGTCTGTACGACACTAACTTACTAGAAAAACATAAAAAAGAAGAGGAAAATATTTTAGAAAAAGTATCCACTTTGGGCTCAACAAGCATTTATTGAGTATCTCATATGCAAGCCACTGTATTAAGTACTGGGGAAATAAAAATGAAAATGGTCTCTGCTTGTAAGGTTTACACTATCAGTTGAATAGATAAATATGAATGAAAACAATTACAGGCCAGTGAGATAAAGCACTGATAAATGCATAAACAAATTGTCAACTACTAGTGCTTGGTTTTCCTATTACAAAATGAGAATAAGTGAATCTTGAATTCAGAATAGAAGGTGTAAGATAATGAATTTCTTAGTTGAATATGCTGACTTCCTTGAATGCTAGAAGCAGCTCAGTTGCTCAACATAGAAACCATTTATTCTTCGTCATTCATTCTTTTATTCATTTATACAAAAAATACTTATTGAGAGCCTATTATGAGCCAGGACCTGTGATGGTCACTGGGAGCATGATAGTAAAGTAGGTAGTCACAGACCGAGAATTGAATGGAATAATGAAAAAAGATCATGGATTAGCACACGAATCACACACTGGAGCCTTTTCTTTCTTCATAGCTGCAGATTGACCCCTTTACCCAGCAAAGTGCTGGACCCCTTTAGCCAGCAAAGTGCAATTGTGAATTGTGAAAAGTGTTAGGAAAGCGTTCAGAGAACATACTCAGTTGATGATCAGTCACTAGTGTCATATGTATATAAAGATTGCATCTCATGATTATCCCTTATATTCTGAATTAGCACTCCAGTTTTTTGCCTTACCTTGCGAAATTGATAATATTTGACACTCTATAAAATATAAAACCATGGGGAGAAAGGATTACAACAGTGAAGCATATTTTCCTATAAATCACTTAAAATTTTATGTCATTTTTATTAAATCCCAGTAAACAATCTTTCAAAACTGGATATTTAAATCTAATTTCGCTTTTGGATACACAAACTGATAATTTTGCTTGTGCCATCTCATAAGAAATATAACTTAAACTCTCTCCCATGCTTTTTAACTCAGTCAACTAAAAATTAGGTAGAATAAAAAATAATATCTCTAAGAGTTGCTTGATTAAATAGGAATCTTTTTTCCCCCAACAACAGAACTTTAAGTAGGAATCTTATTTTTATAATTTATATACATAAATAAGCAGCTGAAAACTCAGCTTTTCACATTAGTGGATAAAAAGTACTTTTAAAATAATTATCCTTGTATAAAAGAATTCAGATAGACTCCAGAACAACTATGCCAAGAGAAATGCTGTGAGTCTCTAGGATTCCTTCATAATAAATGGAAAACAACAACAAAATAACTAGAATACGCCTACAATTAGTGGCAATAGCTTTTAAAGGGCTGTTACTTTGCCCAGATCCTATTCTTTGTTTAAATTATGTGTGACAAGCATTTTATAAATGATTAGAAGGGGTGGTCTCTGTTTCATTAATGAGTCTGATAATGGTTAATTACTAACATGGAATAAACAGTTCAAAACCATATCAAGAGTGAAAAGCCAATTATGTAGAAATGATCCAGCTGTAGTAAATATGATTTCCCTTTACTATTAAAAACCTCAAATATGTTTTAAAACACTTGAGGAAAAAAACAACTAAACCACCTATTTCGTAACTGTATTTCTTACTGTTTTGTTTAGGATTGAAAGCTACTTCTGGTTTAGTTTTCTAATTCAGTGAAACAGCTCCAAAATACAAAATGGAATTCACTTGACAAAGTGAAAATCAGTACGTTAAGAAATATTCTTTTTGTTCGCTTAAAATAAACTCCATTTTTAGAGCCTGGTTTTTCAAAAAAAATTCAGGTGAGAGTCACATAGCATAAAATTAACCATTTTAAAGTGAAAAATTCGGTAGCATTTAGTACATTTATAATATGCAATTACCATCTCTATATAGTTCCAAACATTTTCATCACCCCAAAAGGAAAGCCCATCATACCCATGAAGCTGTTAATCTCCATTGCCTCCACCCCCAGGTTCCAGCAACCACAGTGTGTATTCTTTATATTGTTATTATTATTTTTATAATCAAATCATTATCAGTAGCATATTCATTATTACAAATTGCAATTTTTTTTGAACCCCTTACCCAATTTCTCCCTAACCTCTCCCTCCCTCTGACTTTCCCACCTGTAGTAACCATAGATTTGTTCTCTCCTTCAGAAAGTTTAATGTGTTATTGCGGTCTCCTCCCCTCCCCTCCCCTCCCCTCCCCTCCCCTCCCCTCCCCTCCCCTGCCCTCTCTTATCCTCTCCTCCCCTCCCTTCCTTCCCCTCCCCTCCCCCTCCCTTCCCCTCCCCTTTCCCCCTCCCTTCTCACTCTCCTCTCTTTTCTTCTCCTCTCTTCCTCTCTTTCTCTCTCTCCTCCCCCACCCTGATTCTTTCTTTCTTAGCACCCACTTACGAGTAAGGACATGTGATATTTCTCTTCCTGTGTCTGACTTATTTCACTTAAAGATTTCTCCAAGCTCATCTATGTTGCTATGAATGGTAGAATTTCATTCTTTTTTATGGCTGAGTATTATTCCATCATGTATATACCACATTTTCCTTATACAATAAATGGACATTTAAGTTGGTTCCATATCTTGGCTATTGTAAATAGAGCTGCTAAGAACAAGGAGTACAGGTATCCCTTTGACATGATGATTTCCATTCCTCTGGGTATATACCCAGTAGTGGGATTGCTGGATCATATGGTAGTTCTATCTGTAGTTGCTTGAGAAACCTCCATACTGTTTTCCATAGTGGCTATACTATTTTACAGTCCCGTCAACAGTGTAGGAGGATTCCCCTTTCTCCACATCCTCAACAGCATTTGTTATTCTCAGACTTTTCAATAATGGCCATTGTAACTGGGGTAAGATGATATCTCAATGTGGTTTTGATTTGCATTTCCCTGATGATTAGTGATGTTGAGCATTTTTTTCATGTACCTGTTGGCCATTTGTCTGTCTTCTTTTGAGAAATGTCTATTCAGCTGCTTTGCCTATTTTTAAACTGGATTATTTGATTTTCTACTGTGAAGTTTTTTGTGCTCCTTGTATATTCTGAATATTAATCCCTTGTCAGATGTGTAGTCTGCAAACATTTTCTCTCATTCTGTATGTTGTCTATCTGCTCTGTTGTTTGTTTCCTTTGCTGTGCAGAAGATTTTTAGTTTGATATAATCCCATTATTTTTCTTTTGTTGCTTGTACTTTTGGGGTCTTTATTCATAAAGTCTTTGCCCAGTCCTACTTCTTAGAATGTTTCTCTATGTTTTCTTTTAGTAGTTTTATGGTTTTGGGTCTTATACTTAAATCTTTAATCCATTTTGAGTTGATTTTGGTATATGGTGAGAGGTGCAAGTCTAGTTTTATTCTTCTGCATATGGATGTCCAATTTTCCCAGCACTATTTACTGAAGAGGCAGTCTTTTCCCCAGTGTATGATTTTTGTTGGCTTTGTCAAAAATCAGTTGGCTGTAAGTATGTGAGTTCATTTCCAGGTTCTGTATTCTGTTCCATTAGTCTATGTGTCTGTTTTTATGCCAGTACCATGCTGTTTTGGTTACTATAGCTTTGTAGTATAATTTGAAGTCATGTAGTGTTATGCCTCTGGCCTTATTTTTTTGCTTAGGATCTGTGGGTATTAGTGGTCATTTGCTGCTCCATATGAATGTTAGGATTGTTTTTTCTGTTTCTGTGAAGAATGTTATTGGTATTTTGATGGGGTTACACTGAATCTATAGATTACTTTGGGTAGTATGGACATTTTCACAATGTTAATTCTTCCAACCCAAGAGCATGTCTTTCCACTTTTTTATGTCCTCTTTAATTTTGCTCAGTAGTGTTTTGTAGTTCTTGTTGTAGCGATCTTTCACCTCCTTGATTAAATTGATTCCTAGGTATTTTAATTTTTTGGTGACTATTTTAAATGGGCTTGCTTTCTTGATTTCTTTTTCTGCTAGTTCATTGTTGGAGTATAAAAATGCTACTGATTTTTGAGTGTTGATTTTCTATACTGCAACATCACTGAAATTGTTTATCAGCTCTAAGAGTTTTTTTGCATAGTCTTTAGGTGTTTCTCTATATGGGATCATGTCATCTGCAGAGAGGGACAGTTTGACTTTGTCTTTTCCAGTCTGAATGCCCTTTATTTCTTTCTCTTGCCTGATTTCTCTGGCTAGCACTTCCAATACTATATTAAATAAGAGCAGTTGATAGTCGGCATCCTTGTCTTGTTCCTGTTCTTAAGAGAAAAGTTTTCAGCTTTTCCTCATTCAGGATGATATTGGTGATTGTTTTGTCATATATGGCTCTTATTGTGTTGAGATATTTTCCTTCTATAACTAATTTGCTGAGAGCCTTTATCATGAAAGGATATTTAATTTTGTTAAATGCTTTATCTGCATCTATTGAGATAATCATATGGTTTTTGTCCTTGATTTTGTTGATGTGGTGTATCACATTTATTGACTTACATACGTTGAACCATCTTTGCATCCCTGGGGTGAATACTACTTGATAATGGTATATAATTTTTTGGTGTGTTGCTGTATTCTGATTGATAATATTTTGTTGAGGATTTTTGCACCTGTGTTCATCAGAGATATTTGTCTTTAGTTTTCTTTTTGTTGTTATATCTTTGTCTGATTTTGGTATCAGGGTGATGTTGGCCTCATAGAATGAGTCTGGGAGAGTGTCCTCTGTTTCAATTTTTTGGAATAGTTTGAAGAGAATTGGTATTGGTTCTTCTATAAAGGTTTGATAGAATTCAGGAGTCAAGCCATCCAGTCCTGGGCTTTTCTTTGTTGGGAGACTACTGAATACTGCTTCAATGTTATTGCTTGTTATTGGTCTCTGCAGGTTTTCTATTTCTTCCTGGTTCAGTCTTGGTAGTTTGTACATATTTAGAAACTTATCTATTTCCTCCAGGTTTTCATATTTGTTGTCATATAGTTGTTTATAATAGTCTCTAATGATTCTTTGTATTTCTGTGGTATAAGTTTTAATGTCTCCTTTTTTATTTCCAATTTTTGTGATTTGGGTCTTCACTCTTCTTTTTTTAACCAAGCTAATGGTTATTTATTTTATTTATCTTCTCCAAAAAACCAACTTTTTGTTTCATTTATCTTTTATATCAGTTTTTAGGTCTCTATTTCATTTAGTTTTCCTCAGATCTTAATTATTTATTTCCATCTACTAATTTTGGGATTGGATTGTTCTTGTTTTTCTAGTTCTTTGAGGTGTAGCATTAGGTTGTTTATTTGAAGTCTTTCTATTCTTTTGATGTAAGTGTTTATTGCAATAACTTACCTCTTAGCACTGCTTTTGCAGTATCTCACAGGCTCTGGTATAATGCATCTTTATTTTTGTTAGTTTCAAGACATTTTTTGATTTCCTGTTTAATTTCTTCTTGGACCCATAGGTCGTTCAGGAGACTGTTGTTTAATTTCCATGTATTTGTATAGTTTCCAGAGATTTGCTTGTTATCAATTTCCAGTTTTAATCCATTGTTGTATGAAAAGATACTTGAAATGATTTCAATTTTTTAAAATTTGCTGAGTCTTGATTTGTGACCTAAATGTGGTCTATCCTGGAAAATGTTCCATGTGCTGATGAGAAGAATGTATATTCTGTCATCATTGGATGAAATGTTCTTTAGATATCTGCCAGTTCAAATTGGTCTAAGGTATAGTTTAAATCCCGTGCTTCTCTGTTGATTTGTTGCCTAGATGATCTGTCCAATGCTGATGGAGGGGTTTTTAGGTCTGTGACTATTATCATGTTAGGATCTATCTCTTTCTTTAGGTCTAATAGTGTTTGTTTTATATATCTGGGTGCTCCAGTGTTGGGTGCATACATATTTATGATTTTTCTGTTTTCTTGATGGATAGATCCTTTTATCATTATACATATATGTGTGTATGTATATATATGTGTGTATATATCTTTGTCTCTTTTTATGGTTTTTGGTTTAAAGTCTATTTTATATGATATACAAATAGCTACTCCTGCTTATTTTTGAGTTCCATTTGTGTGATATATCTATTTCTATCATTTCACTTTTAGACTATGTGTGTCTTTGCACATGAGGTGAATCTCTTGAAGACAGCATATAGTTGGATCTAGTTTTATCATCTGATCATCCGATCAGTCCATCCATGTCTTATGAATAGGGAGTTTAGTCCATTTGCATTTAGGGTTGCTATTGACAGGTATTGTCTTACTCCTGGCATTGTATTGGTTTTTGTGTAGATGTTTTAAATATCTTTTGTTCTTCTCTTCCTCTTTTATTATTCGTCTTCTATATTTGTTGTTTTTTTTGAGATGGTAAGATTTAGTTTCTTTGTCATTTGTGTTTTTGCTTTACCAGTGGATTTTGTTCTTTCTTGTGTGTTAGTGGTAGTGATTATCATTTTTTGGGTTCCAGAGGCAGGCTTCCTTTGAGAATTTCTTGCAGGGCTGGTTATGTGGTATTGAACTCCCACAGTTTTTGTTTGTCTGGGAATACACTATTTCGCCCTCATTTCTGAAGCATAGTCTTGCTGGGTATAGTATTCTTGGCTGGCATTTTTTTTTTTTTTTATCTATTAGTATTTTAAATATATCATCCCATTTTCTCTGGCATGTAGAGTTTCAGTTGAGAAGCCTGTTGTTAATCTAATGGGGGATCCCTTATGGGTGACTTGATGCTTTTCTCTTGCTACTTTTAGAATTCTCTCTTTGTCTTTGAGCTTTGCTAGTTTTACTATAATGTGTTTGAGAGAGAATCTTTTTCAATTGAATCTGTTTGGGGATCTTTGAGCTTCCTGAATATGAAGGTCTGTGTCTCTCCCTATACTTGGCAGGTTTTCCATTATTATTTTATTGAATAGGTTTTCAATGCCTTTTCTGTTCTCCTCCCCTTCTGGAGTACTCATGATTTGGATATTTATGTGCTTAAGGTTGTCTGCTAGCTCTCTTAAATTTTCTTCATTTAAAAAATTCTGTTTCCTTTTTTTAGTTTGCATGGGTTATTTTGAAAAGTATGTTTTTGAGATCTGGAATTCTGTCTTTTGCTTGCTGTAATCACTATCCAAGCTCTCAGTTGTGTTTTTTATTTCACTGAATAAATCCTTCAGTTCCAAGAGTTCTGCTACATTCTTTTTTAAGGTATTAATCTTTTTGTAAAATTCCTCCTTCATATCCTTGGTATTTTTTCTCATTTCATGTGTTCTCTAATTGAGTCTTCTCTTATCTTTTTGAGGTTTCTTAAGTTCATTGCTCAGAATTCTGTTTCAGTCATTTCAAGTATTTCCTGCTGTATAGGGTCTGGTACTTGAGAATTGCTGTATTCCTTTGGTGGTGTCATATTTTCTTGTTTATTAATATTTCTATTATCTCTACATAGCTGTCTGGTCATCTGGTAGAGCAGCTGTTTTTCTATTATTCTGGAGTGGGCTTAGAGGAGAAAATTTTCCTCTTGTATTTGCAGGCTCTGCTGATGACTCTCCTTGTATTAATACAGTTGAATGTGCAGCGGGCTGCCTGCAGGGTGGTCCTGGCTGCTACTGTGGTGATGAACCATCCTTGTGGTGGCAGTAGCTGTGGTGGTTGCTGTGGTGGACTACCTACACAGAAGAAGCATTTGTGGCACTCTTGTAGAATGCTCTCTTGCCTTTTGGGTGGGAAGGGCTGCCCAGGGCTTTTCACTGATGTGTATTCTGTGTCTATGGATTTACCTCTTCTGCATATTTTATATAAATGGAATCATACAATAGAACTTTTGTATCTGTCTTCTTTCACTCAATGTAATGTTTTTGAGGCATATTCTAGTACTTCATTTATTTTTATGGCTGAATAATATTCCATTTTATGTATGCACCACAATTTGTTTATCATTGATGTCTTGATAGACATTTGTATTGTTTCCATCTTTTGGCTATAGTGAATAGTGCTACTATAAACATGTATTTGTTTGAGTACCTGTTTTTACTTCTTTTGGTATGTACCTAGGAGTAGAATTGCTTAGTCATATGGTAATTCTATGTTTCACTTTTTGAGAAACCACCACACTGTTTCCCACTGCACTGAACTATTTTACATTCTCATCAGCATTGTATGAGGCTTCCAATTTCTTCACTTGCTCATCAACACTAACACTTATTTTCTGTTGTTTTTTAGTAGCTGTGCTAGTGGGTATGAAGTGGTACTTTATTTATGGTTTTGATTTGCATTTCTCTAGTGGCTAATGATGTTGAGCATCTCTTCATGTGTTTTTTGGCCATTTGTATATCTTCTCTGAAGAAATGTTTATACACGTCCTTTGCCCATATTAAAATTGAATTGTTTGTCTTTTTGTTGTTGAGTTGTGAGAGTGCTTTATATATTCTGGATACTAGACCTTTATAAAATATATTATTTGGAAATGTTTTCTCTCGTTCTGTAGGTTGTTTTTTTTACTTTCTTGGTAATAGTCTTTGATGCACAGAAGTTTTAATTTTGATGAAGTCCAATTTATCTATATTTTCTTTTTTACTTGTGCTTATAGTGTCATATCTGAGAAACCATTCTCCAATTTAAGATCATGAAGATATATTTCTATGTTTTCTTCTAAGAGTTTTATGGTTTTAGTTCTTATATTTATGTCACTAACACATTTTGAGTTTTTAAAAAATATATTGTGAGGTAGGTGTCCAACTTCATTCTTTTGCATGTGGATATCTAGTTGTCCTAACACCATTTGTTAAAGAGACTATTCTTACTCATTGAATGGTCTTGGCACCCTTGTCAAAAATCAATTAGGCATAGACATATGGGTTAGAGCCTGGCTTTTCAGTTACTGAAGAATCGTATTATTACAGAGACTCTAAAAATTTTGATTCTAGACTAACTGGGTGTGTAAGGATTTTCCAGACATTACGTGTTTTGGTCTCTTGGTTTCATTTTTATAATAGGATACAGTATATAGGAAGCATTCTATAGTGGAAACAGCATTCTCTCTAGGCTATCTTGTGTTTGAATCACATCTGTGAATTTGGTAGTTGTTGACTTCAGGCAAATAATAATATCTGCCACTGCAAGACAATGTCTAAAAGTTTCTTATTTGAATTAATCATTATGGTGCTCATTATTGTATGTTTCCAAAACTTAAGGCATGCTTCTGAGATTTGTGCTTTTGTTGCAATAACAAGTAGGTGGCAAAGGGCATCCACTGGATTTTTTTCCTCCATGATAGAGTGGATTTTAGAAGAAAGAAGATTGGTGTTTACTTTTTCATTCTGCATAATGCCCAGTGTTCTCCCTATGCCCTTCTAATTAGTGGTGCAAACTCATACCAGTTTTGAAAGCTGATTCTGTGCATCTCTTTCCAACTCTATGTCCTGTGATATCATACTGGTAGCTTGAAATTGGCCATGGTGGGAGTATACACACCAGGGATATGATCAAATGCTACAAATCATATTTGCCTGATTTTTCCAGTGAGCTGGTTTGCCAGCACACTACTGCTTCTCCTCCCTCCTTGTATTATTAATTTTTAACAATTCTCTAAGACATTTTAAATGAAACCATACTTCAGAAGCCTTCATTCACCCCCCCGCCCCCCAGGTCAAGTGTTCCTCCTTTCTGCTTTCATAGAAACCAGTGCATAACTTTATTGCCTTTCCAAGAACTTTTCAAGGACCAAATTCTATTACCAGTCAGGGTTCAACCAGAGAAGGAGAACCAGGGATTTTAAGAGATTTATTACAAGGCACTGGTTTATGTGATTGTGGAGGCTATTTAAGCAAGTCCAAAATCCATAAGCAGGTGGTCAGGAAGAGAAGATCACATGCAGGCTGTAACCCATGGGCATGAGCTGTTTAGATTCTTCTTTTTTCATTCTCTTGTCTCCCTACTATCTCCCTCTATTCACTATGAGATAATTTTCATCATCTTACAAACATAGCTCTTCTTCATATTAAAAAACAAAATAAAAACTTCTCTGGACTCCCCAGTCCAATCTAGATACCATTCCACTTCTCTGCTCCTCTTCACAGCCAAACTTCTAGTCAAAGGGATAGAAGACATTTCTACCCATTATTTCACTACCTCCCCTCCCAATTACTCTTCAGTTCTCCGTAATCTGGTTTCATTCTTGTCACACCATTAAAACTATTGTTTTCAAGGTCATCCTGGCAGGGACTTTTGATCGCCCAAACCATCCAATCCCGACCCATTTCCTCCTTGTCCATTTTTCACTGTACAGGCTAGAAAAATTAAACTCTCACTTTCCCAGAGCTTTCCTTGCAGTCAGGGTAGCTGTGTGACATAGTTCTATTTTTCTTTTCTTTTCTTTTTTTTTTTTTTTTACAGGAATTTGAACCCTTGACCTTGATGTTATAACACTATACTCTAACCAACTGACCTAACTGGTCAGCCCCTGTGACATATTCATATGAATGAGATGTGAAAGAATTCTGGGGGTAGTGGCTTTTTAGAAATTTATATGTTTATATTTTTTAGTTTTTTTTTTCTTTACCATTCAGATATTTTGGATACTTATAGATAATACCAAGATTTATAAATAATTACTATATCAAGGTTCTAAATTTAAAAAAAATTTCTTCCCTTGGTTATGTTTAGAAAACCTATTCCTAGGGCCGACCCTGTAGTTAACTATATAGGGCTGGCTGGTGCGATCACTGGCTGAGCGCGGTGCGGGCAACACCAAGCCAAGGGTTAACGATCCCCTTACCGGTCACACACACACATACAAAAGAAAACCTATTCCTAGACCAAGATAATAAAAATATTTAGAAGATCTTTCTTCAGTTTTTTTACCAATCTTAATTGTTCAGTCCATCTTTAATGTGTCCAAGGATGAAGAACATAAGATAATGTATTGAAGAATGTAATGTAACTTCACTTGTATATGATGTTAGTCAATTTACTTAACACTTTATAGAACAAACTAGGCTAGGTATTAAAAGTTATTATTTCCATATATTACCAAATGGGCTGGTGCTACCTCAGGGGCCAAAACGGCCCCAGAATCCCACCTTCAGGAGCTCATACCCATTCAAGCATGGATCACTCTTGGAGTCACAGCACTGACTCTACAGGGCAGACACTCCCACACAGGCCTGAGGCAAAGGAAGAGAAGAGCTCTGGAGTTTCCTTTTCATACTAACGAGGTTTGCTTCCACCTGGACTTGCCTTGCACCTGGATGTGAGACCAGAGCAATAACCTCCTTACAACCATGAGAGAGCGTCCATGGGAATCACAGAGAAGCAGGCCTTGACATTTAGTTGACAACCAGTACCTTTATCTGCTTACATCCAGACTTTTTGTTGTGTGGGGGAAAAAACAGAGCCCTATCTGAGTTTAATTGGATTTTTGTTTCTTGCTTGTAAAATTAGTCCTAATAAATACAATCATCAACAATTTTCATGCTACTAAATCCAGTACAGAATTTTCTGTCTCAATCGTATTTAGCTTCTAAGTAGCATTCCTCACTGTTTGTTGGAGTAAGCAGGACTGAAGCCGTGTTGGAACCTCAAATCGCCTGGGCTGCAGGCAAATTTTAAAAAGATACAGGTTTTCTTTTTTTGGTATACATTTTCTGAGTCCCCTTTTTTTCCTATGGTTATTTGATATTTTGAATCTTGGTTATGGGGCAAGATGACATTATTTACATGAATGTAAAGTTGTTTTACAGCCAGCCTGAAGCTGCAAACTTGCATGTACTACCCAGACCTTGAGATAACAGTAAAGATTGGAGCAGAAACCAGATGGAGTCTTGACAAGACTTTTGAGATCTTGCGTGAAGCCCTCACTGCTTACGTGCCCCTCCCTCCTGCTTTTCATTTTCCCACATTCCATTTCGTGAGCCCTCTCTTTAAAAATCCCTCAGTAAATCTGAGTCTTTGCGATGGCTTTAGTATGGCCATTCTCTTTCAGGTTTAGCTTAACATCTCTCCTCAGTCACTGGCACTCCTGAATAAAAGATGGGTTAACCTAACATCTCTATCCAGGTCACCAGTATTCCTGAATAAAAGCTAATTTAGATTTTCGCCAACATTTGACTTTTGAATGGTTTGTTTTTGAAAGAGGGCAAGCAGCCAGACTTGTATGCCTGGTATCAAATTTCGGCGGGGGGGCCTCAGCCAGGAGCTAAGTGTGACCAGTAACATGTTGAGTACCTTCTCCATGAAACATACGTCCTCTTTGGTTTCTTTGATATCACTCTCTCGGTCTTTTCTTTCACCTTTTTAGCTACTCAATCTATTTTACAAATTCGCTCTTAAACTGATATTTAAATATTGGAGCTCCTCAAGGACATGTTCTATTACTTTTTTCTTCATAGATGATCTAATATATTTCATGGCTTTAAATCCCATCAATATTCTGAAAACTTCCAGATTATTACTTCCAGCACTGGCCTCTTTTCTAAATTCCAGCCTCACATATCTAATTCTTTGATTGACATTCTAGATGCTTCATAAACACTTCAATCTCAAGATGTCCAAAACTTAACTACTGATTTTCTATTTAAAAACTTATTTATCTTTCACTGTTTATTTATAATAGTAAATTGTAATATAATCCATCAATCAGAAACCTGGAAGTCATCCATGATTCCTTACTTTTCATCATCCCTAATGTGGAATATACTATGAGTTGGCTCACTTAACACCAATTGTAATAAACTTGTCTCTACTTTTTTCTGCTTTAGAGGCTGAAAAATGTAATACTCTTTTCCTAGCCTCCCTTGCAGCTGAGTGGCTAGTGACATAGTTTTGATTAAGGAGATTAAGATGGATGTTTCTGAAAGTACTTAAGTTTCTGAATACAATATCAATAAAAGAAAATCTTTGCAACTCTTCCTCTGTCTTTCTTATTGGAACTCATCTGTGGTGCCTGGATGGTGTTAGGCATCCATCTTGTGACCCCCCTGGTTTAGAGCCACATGCTAATGATAATACAGTAAAAGATAAGAGGATCTCAAGACATTGATGACATTGGAGATCTACTGTACCAGCTCTGGACTGCTCATGTTCAGACATTGTCATATGGGGAAACACCCTTTACTTAAGCCATTATGGTGAAATTTTCTATTATTTGCAGCCAAATGTAATTTCTGACTCTAAACACCCAATCGTCAGCAAATCCTACAGATTCTATGCAACATATATCTTGAATCTATAAATTTATCTACATCTCCTAGTCCGAATCATTGCCATCATCCTAGTCTGTACCACCATCATCTCAGACCTGGTATACTGTGATAGTCACCTAATTGGTCACCTCACTTCCTATCTTGCTCCCCTGCAACCCATTCTCCATATAACATTCAGAGTTATTTAAAAATAAAACTTACTCAGCAAGTTAGGAGTAGAGGAGAATTATCTCAATTTGATAAAGAGCATCTATAAAAATCTTACACCTAACGTTATATTTAATGGTAAAAAACCAGAATGCTTTCTCCCTAAGATTAGGAATGATCTAGCAAGGACATCTTCTTTTACCATTCTTATTCAACATAGTACTGGAAATTCTAGACATCACAATACATCAATAAAAAGAAATAAAAGGCATACAGTTTGGAAATGATTGAATAAAACTTTTTTTTTTTTTTGTCTTTTTCGTGACCGGTACTCAGCCAGTGAGTACACCGGCCATTCCTATATAGGATCCTAACCCGCGGCGGGAGCGTCACCGCGCTGCGCTGCACTCTCCAAAGTGCGCCACGGGCTCGGCCCTGAGTAAAACTATTTCTATTTTCAGATGACATGCTTGTCTACATAGAAAATTCCAAGAAATAAAAAAATCACTCTACATATAATAAGTGAGTTTAGTAAGATTGCAGGTTACAACACAAAAAAATGCAATCACATTTGTATATACTAACAGTGACCATGAAGTAAGTGAAATTATTATTATTACTATTATTAGTATTACTATTTTGGTGGCTGGCTGATACAGAGATCAGAACTCTTAACCTCGGTGTTGCAGTAACTGAAATGAAAAATAGTACCATTTGTAAGTACAACAACAACAACAAATGATATACTTAGGTATTTACTTAACAAAACATGTACAGGATTTTCATTCTGAAAATTATGAAGAAAGAAATCAAAGAAGACCTAAATAAATAGAGAGATATGCCATGTTCATGGACTGGAAAACTCAACATAGTAAAGATGTCAATTCTCCCCAAACTGATGAATAGATTTAATGCAATTCCCATAAAAATTCCAGTGTTTTCTTATAACAATAGACAAGCTTATTTTGAAAGTTATAGAAAAAAAACCAAAAAAACAAAACCAAACCAAAACGAGTCCTAGAATAACTAAAATAATCTTGACCAAAAAAGGACTAAGTGAGAAGAATCCCTCTACCCAATATTAAGGCTTACTATATAACCACAGTAATTAAAACAGTGCAGTGTAATATTGGTGAAGAAACAGACACATAGATCAACCAAACAGAATAGAGAATCTAGAAATAGACCCACACAAATATTCCCAACCGAATTTTGACAAAGGGACAAAACAATTCAGTGGAGGAAGTATTGCCTTTTCAACAAATGGTGCTGGAGCAATTGAAATAGGCAAAAAAAAAAAAAAAAAAAAAAGAACCTTAACTTAAAATTTACAGCTTATAAAAATGTTAACTAAAAATGAATCACAAACTTAAATGTAAAACAAATATAAAACTTTTTTAAAAACATAGGAGAAAATATTTAGAATTTACAGCTAGGCAAAGAGTTCTTAGCTTTAACACTAAAAGAAGGATCCATACAAGAATACATTGGTAAATAAGACTTCAACAAAATTAAAAACTTTTACTCTGCAAAAGACCCTGTGAAGAGGATGAAAAGATAAGCTACAGACTAGGAAAAAATATTTGCAAATTACATATGCAACAAAAGGCTAGTATCTAAAATATATAAAAAATCCTCAAAAGTCAACAGTAAAATGGTAAACGATTCAATTAGAAAATGGAGTAAATACTTGAACAGACATTTCCCTAACGAGGATATACAGTGGCAAATAACCACACGAAAAGATGTTCAGTATGATTAGCCATGAGAGAAATACAAATTAAAACCACAAGGAGCTATCTCTATACATCGATCAGAATGGCTAAAATAAAAAATAGTGACAACAATGAATTCTGGCAAAGATGCAGAGAAACTGGATCACTCAAACATTGTTGGTAGAAATGTAAAAAGGTACAGCTGTTCTGGAAAAGTTTGGCAGTTTCTTACACAACAAGATATCCAATTACCATAAAATCCAGCAATTGCACTCTTGGGCTTTAATCCTAGAGAAATGAAAACTTATGTTAACACAAAAACCTGTGCATGAATGTTCATAGCAATTTTATTTGCAATAGTCAGAAACTGGAATGAACCCATATGTCCTTCAATGGGTTAGTGGTTAAACAAACTACCCATACCGTAGAATTAATATTCAACAATGAAAAAGAGTGAGCTATTGTTGTATACAACCTGAATGAATCTCCAGGAAATTTATGCTTAGTTAAAAAATCCAGTCATAAAAGGTTGCATAATGTATGAGCCATTTAAATAACATTTTGAAATAAAATTTTTGGGATAGTGGACTGTTTAGTGGTTACCAGAGGGTGGGAACTGGGGAAGGGAGAAGAGAAAAAGTAGTAGTTTAAAAGAGGACAACATGATCCTTGCGGTGTTGTAACCGTTCAGTATCTTGACTGTGGTGGTTGATATATGTACCTACAGGTGATAAAACTGTGTAGAACTTAATAAACACACATAAATGAATATGAGTAAAACTGGGGAAATCTGAATAAGATAGGTGGTTTGTATCAATGTCAATATCTTGGTTGTGATATTGTACTATAGTTTTACAAAATGTTACCATTGGGGGAAACTGGATAAAGCGTAAAAGAGATTGTTCTATATTATTTCTTACAACTGCAAGTGAATCTACAATGATCTCAATGAAAATATCAATTAAAAAACAAGACACAACAAAATTAATATATACTTCAGATCATGTGCCTTTTTAACTTAAAATCCTTCAGTGACTTCCTATTACACCCAGCATAAAATTCAGACCTCTCTGTAAATTCCTGTACAATCTGGTTTATATTTTCTCTCCAGTCTCATTTTGTTCTAATTCTTTCTCCCCTCGCCTTTTACCTCACTGGCCTTCTTTCAGTGTTCACACAGGCCAAGCTTTTTCCACCTTGGGGACTTTGTGTGTGTTGTTCCCACTAAAGCACTTGTCCCTCAGCTCTTACTGTGGCTGGCTATTTCTCATCTTTCAGATCTTGGCTCAGATGTTACCTCCTCAAACACCCTTCCTTAGTGACAATCAATTAATCAATAAAATAATAATAAATATTAAACGTAAACAAACAAAACAAGTGAGTTACATGTAAAAAACTGTAGAACTAACGTTTGTAAAACTTAATGAGAGAGCTGATTGCCAATGAATTAGAATATCTCAGATATAATCTGGATCCTGATGAATTGTATTATTCCTGACAATATTTAAAATGTGCATAATTCTCGCTTAAAGGTAATGGACATAATAATACCTTAGATTTATTTCCAAAGTTTATTGTAACAGGCTTTATTCACTCATTTTATTTATGTGATAATGATTTCAAACTAATTTGGGGTGGTGGGTGGGTGGAACTGAGGGTATGGAAGGTCAAGATGATATGAATTAATGAAAAGTTTGAATCATTGAGTATTTGAAGATATATCAATTGAATGCAGAAACTAATAATTCTGCTTATAAGCAGAGGTTAAAATTGAGAATTATCTAAATCATAAAAGTAATTTATAAATTAGTCCTGATATTTGTATACTGATAATTAAAAGGCTGAAGTTCTTTTAAAAATGTTCTCTTAAGGGCCGGCCCTGTGGCGCACTCGGGAGAGTGCGGCGCTACGAGCGCAGTAGTGCTCCTGCCATGGGTTCAGATCCTGCCGTGGGTTCGGATCCTATATAAGGATGGCCGGTGCGCTCACTGGCTGAGTGCGGTGCGGCCGGTCACAAAAAGACAAAAAAAAAAAAAGTTCTCTTAAGAAACAGTTGTTTCTACACAAATACCGCGTGTTCTCACTCATAACTGGTTGCTAGGAAGGAAGGAAGGGAATGAGGGAGGGAGGGAAGAAGAGAAGAAGGAAGGAAGGAAAGGAAGAAAGGACCACAACAATACATTGAACTTTCAGAAAGAGCGAACAAACCTAAGGATACTAGAGATGGCGGGGAGAGAGGGAGGGGGTTTGGGAAGTGATAGGTCGGGCAAAGGGCATAAGAAATATCAAGATTTGTAAGAATGAATATGCTAATAATCACAAATTTTTAAAAAAACCCCAATGTTACGGATAAATATTTTAGAAGTTAAGCATTACTTTTAAAAAATCAAATATGTATTTCTTTTGCTATTTTTTGTTATTTAATTTAATTTATTTATGTTTTTGGTGTCTGGCCAGTATCTTTTGCTATTTTTTAATGTAAGGTTGCTAGTAGAGTATCACTTCTTTTAAGGCATAATTTGGAGCCTATTTTTGGAATATTTTAGAATCAATACAAATTAATTATAATGTTGTGATTATTATTCTTTGGTTCACTGATTACAAGGACTATTATTTTAAAAAGTAAACAAAATTCTATGTGCCATGACTTGCAGATTTTATCATAAATTCTGCCCTCTAGTAGATGAGGACCCTTGAAGAATTCAACATGAATATAGCACTGCAGTTGTGAAGTCAGAAACTGGATGTGGACTAAGATCAAATGCCAGAAAACTAGACATGTGTACTGAAACTGTGTGTTGTTAATGTGGGCACAGAAGTGAACAGGACTGAGACCAAAGCCTGGAGTCAGATAAAACAGGTCAGAGGAGGAGTGACCAGGAGAATCAGAGTTTAGTGGTGAAACCCCTTTGTAACCTTGCTTCCATAGGAATGCCTGAGAGGAATAAGACTGTGAGCCTAGTAGCCAACAGATGCTGTTTATATAAGCTACATTAAAAAAAATCATAATGAAGTAATTTGTATAACCTGATTAACTGCTTGGATTTTCATTGTCTCATCTCTGCTACTAATTTAGCTATGAGAACTGGAATAAGTAGTAATATCTACTTGTGCTGTAATTTTTCGTAGCCAAAATCAATAAATCAATAAATCAATAAATCAATAAATCAGAGGATTGGATTAGACGACTTTGTGAACATCTAACATTGTATCAGTCTATGAGTTGTTATTCATACTACTAATTGGTTTAATAACTTTTTTTTTTTTTTGACAGGTAAGGGGATCGCAACCCTCAGCACGGTGTGGTCTGTACCACGCTCAGCCAGTGAGCTAACTCGTCATCCTTATATAGGATCCGAACCCAAGGCCTTGGCGCTACCAGCACCGCACTCTCCCGAGTTGTCGGGTCCGCCGCCGCCGGCCGACCTGAACAGCCCTAGCCTCGTGGGCGAGCGAATGGCCTGGATTCCTCTTTCCCTCTGGTCCCCTTTAGGAGGAGACAGGAGAAGAGAGACATGAAGAGAGGTGAGCACAGCCGCTGGCCCCAACCAGCCTGGTTAGAGGACACTCAGATGCGGTGCGGGTTCTGTCGAGCAGTTCCATTTATTATCACACAAGCACTTGCTTTTAAAGGCAAATGGGGAAGGGAGGTTTTTTACATAATCCTATCAGCTTAAAGGTCAAGGGCATGCATCCTGTCTCAATGCCTAGCTATTGCAACCACACAGTGTTCATGAGCGCAGAAGCACGTATTTGTCCAATAAGGTCTAAGGCAAGGTTCCCGCAGACACCCCCATCCTACTTCCTCCCGGCGCCGTCTTAGGCTGCCACATTAATATGCCCTTGTGGGCCCATAATGGCGCCACTTGTAATGTCACTTAAGGTGGCGTTAGTTTTTAAGGCCCGACACCGAGTGAGCCACAGGGCCGGCCCATAACTTTTTTTTTGTAGGTAATGCAAAGGCATACTTCAAGTTTAATTGTTACAGCACCTGTATTAGTGGAGTTTGAATTAATGATATTTATTTCCCTTCCTGTATATATTACTCATTAGTTTAAGGTTTTGCAGCCAAAGTAGAAGTTTATCAAATTCAATAAAGAAAACAAAATATTTATTAAATAAACAATAAAGAACTCTGACATGAAGGTCCCGAAGGCTTCTATCCCTGATGCTCTGGCTGTTAGTTGATTTATGGTAGCTTGTAATTGCCCTTGTTTTGACCCAAGAGAGGATTGTGTGAGAAATTTGTCTTTGAGATAGAGCTGAAGCATTGCTCTGCAGAGTGTCTGGAGCCTAAGTTTATGGAGAGTGCCCTTTTCTCCACCCTCTGATAAATAGGGAAAAGGCCCAGTTTCCTCCAGCTGGAAAGTCGAAGTAATTGCTAAATCCATGTATATACTCATCCTGTGAGGAAAAGGACAGTCTATAGTAATATCATCTAATTGTGAGTATTTTGTCTCTACTAAAATAAGAACATTTTATGATTTTATGCTGTCTAAATTAAATATGAGTGTTAATGTTGTTGGCAATTTATTTTAAACTATCATTAAACTTTAAGATGTTAATAAAAAAGGTATTTTTGAGATCTTTAATTTCCATTATTTTAAATTAATTTTTGTGAAGTGAGTAAGCCAATTGTTATTACTATGAGAGTCAAACTATAAAAAGCAGTTTCCCCTTGAAAACAAGAAACTTAATTAAGTAAAGTAAATTATACAGTAATTTGACCCTCTCCTAAAGAATGTCAAGATAATTATGGACTGTAGTTGGACTTTAGCTGACATTTGATGTAATAATGTAAGTTACTTCGTGATGATGTTTACTGCTGTATTTTTCAAATGGAACTTGTTTTTAAATCAAGAACTTATCAATAAAATATATTTTATTTTAAAAATTTATTTGTAAATTCAAAGCAACACAAAATCTGTTCTGATAAAGGTGTATTCAGGGAATTACATTTCTGTTGAAAATGCTACGATGATATAATTATGAAAATTAATTATGGAAACAGATACTAAATATCTTTCTACATCTCTGAAATATATAAATATTAATTTTATAGCCAAATTTTCTAAATATTAATTTTCTCTTTCTGCTATCTTTCTTAAGCTGTGAAAATTACTTGACTTAATATTAATTGAATACTTTTTTCATTTAAAACTGTATATGAAATTGTATGATTCCATTTATATGAAATATCTTGAATAGGCAAATCTGTAAAGACAGAAAGTGGATTAGTGATTGCCAGGAACTGGGTGGAGATGGAAGTGGGGAGTGACTGCTAACGGGTATGAGATTTTTTTGGAGGTGATGAAAATGCTCTGGAATTAGATGGTGGTGATAGTTGCACACTGTGAATTTCCTAAAACCCACCGGATTGTACACTTTAATAGAGTGAATTTTATGATATGTAAATTATATCTCAATAAAACAGCTATGAAAAAACCACTTGTGAAGACTACATAGTATAAAATCCTTCCTATATTTATTTTTTATTTTTTGGCAGTCGGCTGGTGTGGGGATCTGACTTCCTATATTCTAAAGTTAAAGAATAGACTCATAGTGGAATCAAGGAGGCTTAATTTGTCTTGTATTATGTTCATTTTCCTTGGTTTCAATAAGTTCTGACTAGAGAATTTTGGCTCAAAGGAGCCTTACTAGCACCATGCTCTACTAAGTGAGCTAACCGGCCAGCCCCCAAAGGAAGCCTTACCATGAAAAACATTATCATACAGCACTATCATTCATCCTTTTAGTAGAGGTTACTATGCAAACTAAAATATTTTTCTTGTGAAGCAATCTACTTTTCAGTTATATCAATTTCGTGCAATGCATTATTCATAATTCAAGTGACATATGTTGCATGGGTAAAAATGTAAAATTCTTTAATATGTAGATTTAGTTCCCAAGAATCAGTATGTTTTACCTGTTAAAGCTGAAGATATATGAAAGTGAAATAATAACAATTTATGATTAAGACAAAGGATATGCAAATTTATTTATAGAATTTAGCATCTTTTCAGTAGAATAGCCATTACAATCTGTGAAAAATAGTTTTTATAAAAGTTACATTTATTAAAGAAAAAATTCAGACTTTATCCAAGCCAAATTGATCCTCCTGTAAAAGCTTCTCTTTTAACTATTTCGTTTTAAATAAATATTTACTAGCAGAGATAACAAAATAGAATCATTCCAGACTCATTGTAACTTTTCTCATTACTTTAACAGGATAGGAAGTTTTTGATTACATTCCTCCCTCTCTGTCATTAATAATTTACTTAAATGTTTTAAAACTAATCTTATGAACACTTTTCTTTTGAAAGTTTGTTTTACTGTGCACACATATTATAATACTTCTATTAAACATGTAAAAGTCTGAAGAAAAATTCAATTAGTGAAAAATCTTATGTAGAAAATAGTGCAAGTACTACCATGAGCATATAAAGTGATTAATGTGTCGTATTTTAAAAGGCATATGTTTGTCAGAGGCTTATTTAAGCATATATTGCATATATACCCTGCAGTATAATTAATCTATAAGCTGATAAAAACGTATGCTTTTGACAATATTTTAGAGCATTTATTTACCAGTATTGTAAGGAAATGGTTTTAGAACGATGAGAACCCTGTCGGTGCCATTACATGGTATTTATGTGTGTGTTTTTCAGTATATTATCAGTTTTGTTTTAATTTAATTACCTTTTGTTTGTTCTATATTATTTCTCAAATGAATGCTCACTCAACAAAGTTTATATCTAAACAGTACCAAATACTTTTAAATTTTCAGTCTTTTTCAGATGTAAAATATTATGTGAAGCTTAATGGTAAATGCAATGGTTTTAAAAGAAGTATGACTAACAACTTCCGGTTTTCACATTAATTTGTAATTTCCTAATATTTAATTGAGACTCAAAAGAGAAGCTTGGAAAGAACTAAAGAGAAATAGTGCTAAAAAGTACCACACAAATTAAACCAATAGCATTCAGAATTCTTTTTATACGAAGAGCCATTTGACCTGTTGTGATATAGGAAAAACAGAAGTAGGTACTGACTGATCCTATTAATGTTAGCCCTTACTTTTCAAGGGAAACTTCATGCTGAAAGTGCACTTATTTGGGGGCATTGCTCTTGCTTCATCTATTCCACCCAACACACAATCTATATATATGACTGCTGCTATGTTATCAGAGGAGTAAGAGATTCAAGTATTTTTTAAAGGAACATAGATCCTATCAGATGATAAAGAGACATCCTTTAAATTTCAGAGATATTTCTATTTGAATCATCTTCATGTACATAGATATCTTAGCCATGAACCTATCACATGAGTAATAAATCAAAGTAAAAAGTTTTTCAGTGTAATCTCAGAAGCTATCTCCGAAGTTTGTCATGTATATATATCTTCTGGCATGATTTAAAATCCATTTTCTTCTTTTTTGATTCTTTTTAAAGGTGAAAAATAGTCTTTATCTTCTAATGGAGAGAATAAAGCTATAAAATATAATGGGCTCCAGGGTGATCTTTATTTTCTCCCAGTAATTTCCAATTTCTTACACTGTGATTTGCTGTTTAATTCTATTCAAAGATGCATTCTTTCCAGAGTTCTTTCATAGGAAATAACAAAAATAAGCAGTTTTTCCCATAAGGGATAGTCTTAGATTTTCATAATTTTTCCTCATACTAGCTTATGATTTTAAGGCTTTATTAAAAGTAAACACTTTTTTTAGTAACTAATTAACTTTGTCATTAGTCAAGCAGAACCAAAATTAATATTTTAATGTTTAGCATATCACAGTGCTATGAAAAATAAATATTTACAAAGGATTTAGAAGACTAAAAAGATGCTATGAAAGTCATTATTTTCCTACTCTTTCATTTCCTCTATCTTGGTGAAAAAGTCTAATTTTTCTTCCTAATTCATCTTAATTTATAACACTGAGATTCTGAAAACATTAGACTAACAATTATGGGAATCAATTATTAAGTCAAGAACTGTGCTGGGTTTTAGATACACTAATTAAACTCTCCCAACAACTTTGCTAGGAAGGTTTTGCTGTTTTTCTTTTACAAAGGAGGAATCTAAAGTTCAGGGAGATTTAATAAATGACCGAGAAGGAAGTGATGAAAGCAGTGTATGAAGCCTAACTCCAAAGCTTGGTATATTTTCAAGAGCCACCTGATTATTACCAAGATTTATTAAGTTATTTGTAAAGAGCTGAGAAATAAGAAATTGAGAGAATTAAGTAATTTGGTGTTTAAAGATATGAAAAATTAACATTTCCCCAAGTATAAATATGTCTCATAAATTCTGCTTAATTTTTTATTTTATGAAAAACAGTATTGTACTTTTATCAAATCATACTGATTTGATAATCATAATTTCAAATAGTCTGCAAAAATCTTGTTTCCTTCAGGTTTTATCCTGAAAAATCCAGCATTGACTGAAGTGAATGAAGTATTGAGAATTGGACCAGGGACCACAGAATGGCAAATAATTATGTCACTACATCCGATGGGTTCTATCTGTCTGAACCAGTGCAGTGCTATGGTATGTAACAAAAAACTACACTAAAATAGTTAATAAAACTTTTTTTGTGGAAATTATGGTTAATTACAGAGATTTTTTTAAAAATAGAAATTAACAAATGAACAAAAGACTGTAAATTATTCCCCATGAGAGAAAACAATGAATTTTAAAAATCTGTGATAGTGTAAGATTCTTGTAAAAGGGAAATAAGTAGAAAACAGAATGCAGGAGAGAAAAGGAACTTTGTATAAAAAGACTAAAGCTATAATATAAATTTAATCTTAAATGTGGTTTTCTTTTACAGTTTGAACTCTGATTTCCATGCCAGTGTAACATCAACCAGTATTCTACCAGATTGAAAAAGAGGCAGTCTTTTTCGATAATCATTCAAGAAGGGCTCCCTTCTTTTTTTAAAAAAAGCTACATTGTTTACTAATAGACTTTCTTCTTAGATTAGGGTGTCATTTGGTATTCATGCAACATTTAGCCTTGCATTGGATGCTGTAAAATTGTAAATGATTTACGTGACTTAATAAAAATTATGTTACCCATCTTGGTGGCAGAATTTTGAAGGTAAGAATAAGTCTAATCACCTGGTGATTCAGCACCAGGAAAAGTACAAATACTACTAGTTACAGACATAGAGCAATGAAGTATTCCTGGATCCTTTTGAAGACAATATTTTGGATTTAAATTCAGTAATTCTCCTGAAAGCAGGAAGTAAGTTGGTGTTTGGGAGTTTCTACAATAATAATAACAATGATATACATTATATATCATTTTATAGTATACACATACTTTTAAATATCATGTCTTATTTCATTCTTAAAATGACCCTCTGAAGTAGGTAAATTTATCCCCAGATATACAACAAAAGAAAAAGAAACTAGCAATTTAAATTAGGCTACAAATGATAAAGAAGGTTGTTAGAGTATTCTAAGTGGGGAGTTCAAATAAAAAGTTTTTTTGTTTGAAATAACTAGATAACTGGTAAAAGTGTGTTTTAGTTTGATTTGTTTGAGGAGTTGGATAGTTTATTAATTCCTGTAATTTCTGACCTAATTGAACTGAAAATATTGTAACCACAACAAGGGAAATGCGGAAGATGGGGAAAACCTTACATTCCAAATATTCACTTCTACTGAAGCATGGAAATATTCATTTCTACTAAAGGAGGGAGACTGAATTTGTATGTAAGTCATTAGCAACTATTGTCCTTTCTCCTAGCTCATGAGCAACCTCTGTATATCTCTGAGATGGCAGCATTTATCATGTATTGTAATTCACTTACTGTCTGCCCATCTTGCTGGACAGCAAGCCTATGGGATGTAGTGGACATGTTGAACAACTCTGTTGAGCATAAAACACTTTGAAATTTAAAAACAATTATGAAATTTTGATGCTTTACCATGTGTTCTTTTTTATGTTAAAAAAACTAGATATTTTGCCAGAACAAATCAATTATCAGCTACACGACACTGATTTTCAAGAATCACCTTATTGCCAGTATTCTACTGCTCAGTTTCCTCCAGCTTTACAGTCCCAATCTATACAAAGTCATTTCAACACATATAGCTTGGATCCACAGTACAGTGGTAGTGGACAGTGTGGACTTGGTTCCTGTGAATTAAATAGACCTACTTATGTGGTTGCTCAAGATGCTGAAGATGGATACCCTGGAATAAAAAGGTCCAGACCAACTTATTCTTCCTTGCGAATTAAGGAACAGGAAGAACTCTGTGTAGTTTGCGGTGATAAAGCGTCAGGATATCATTATAATGCACTTACTTGTGAAGGTTGCAAAGGTAAGGATAAAGTTAAAACAAAACTGAAATCTCAGTGTTCACTGAAGAGGCATGAAATTTTAGGCACATGAGAATACTCTTATTTTTTAAAGTGTGAAAAATAAAACCAGAGAGAGCCATGATATGTTTAAAGGGATCAATTTGTGGGGTCAAAGACATGAAAATAGAGCATAAAATTTATATTTACCTTTCTTTTTATTTTTGATGAGGACTTTTACATTTAAATATAAAATTCAATATTTTTATAGAAGAAGGTTTTCATATTTGTGGATGAATCTGATATTGAAATAGAAAATGACATTTTAAAAAGATCTGAATGTTAATTATTACATCTTTTTATGCAGTTGATATACTTGTGCATTTGAAGGGAATTTGAATTAAATGACTTCTAAGATTCTAAATCTATTTTTTTGAAATGCTTTTTAAAAAACAAATTGAAGATCTGAAAGTGAAGACCACCATTGACAATGGCATTTTCAAAGAGTGAAACAGTCCTTGATGAGATTTTGAGGTTTTGAAACACTCCTGCATTGCTTTTATTCACAAAAGCAGTTTTGGGACACAGCATGGGAATGATTGCAATATACCATTAGGTAAACATATCTGTTAAGGTTAAGGGTGAGGTTTCACTGTCAGAATCTCACAACTCACCCCTTGCAAAGAACAGTCAAATGAAGACAGTGGTAGACGAAGTAATAGCTTTGTGAATAGAATAGCTGGGCAAGTGTTTGCTTACTCTTGAGATGCGGGGCATTGCTGTTTACACTAGGTTGAAGAATGAGGGGCAGTTCTGGAAACCTGAACTAGCTTTTTACTCTCTTTGTTGATTCTACGTCATGAAACTTCCACTCTCAAGTGTCTACAGAAAAAGGATAGCAGGGCTTTAAGAGGGGCATCAGCTAAGCCTATCAACTTCATTGCTTGGAAAGGAGGAAAGAAAAGATAGCAGAGATTATTGCACAGAAACAGGAAATGAAGGAGGGAATGGGAAGAGGAACCGTTATGCATGGATTTAGGAAATGAAGGAGAAAATGACGATCCTCCCCTTTCCCTGCCAAACATGGCCCCTTTAATGTCTCAGACCAAAGAAACTAGCAATACTTTCACATCTGGGGAAGTGCTAAAAACGGGAAATGGAGAGACGAGTAAGTTTGGAAGGATATTCTTGACTTTTGCAGGTTGAGGTGGACATGTGAAGAGAGAAGAGAGGTTTTTCTTGTAGCTTAATTTTTATATGACCACATATTCTTTTAAGAGAACCTTGAGAGATGTTTCATGGAACTTTGATTTTCTGTAAAACATAGGTTTAAAAATGCTTTTAGATAATATATTATAACCATAGTAAAACAGAGAGTTGTCTTAATGTGATAGGATTATTTAGTTTAATTTCCAGATGTGAATTATTGAAAGGAACAACCTCAGAATAAAATATATCAATCAGGAAAGGATTAGGACAATTATCCAGACAAATATGCATTAAACCAAAGCTTCTTACTGAGGGAAAAAACCATTTTATTGAAATAATTTAGTTAACTTGATTACTTAATTCTACTATGAAGGTATATATTAACAAAAATGGCAAGTAACTAAAAATACCTATGCTAAAATTTAAAAAAATTTTGGTTATTATTAGGTTTTTTTCGACGTAGCATCACCAAAAATGCAGTATATAGTTGCAAGAATGGTGGCGGCTGTGAAATGGACATGTACATGCGTAGAAAATGTCAAGAGTGCAGACTAAAAAAGTGTAAAGCAGTAGGAATGTTGGCAGAATGTAAGTGCCATCGTATTTTGCTTTGTTTTGTTTTAAAGTGGATTTTACTGAGAACTTAATATATTCTTTGAGTTGTCATTTTGAGCCTATACATATTTGTTTGGTTTTAAGCTATTTCTCCAGCAACTGCTCAATTAGGATGGCCAATTACTAACCTAGATAATTATATAACTTTAGGTTGAGTCACATGAAAACCTGCTCTACACTGTATTGCCCTAATTTTGGAAATAATCATATTTTCTTCTTAATTGGAAATCCTTGCATTTTCATGTGACTTAACCTGAAGTTATATAAAACATGTAGAAAGAGCATAATTTTAAATTAGTAGTTCCCAAATGTTAATTGGTAGTTGCCTACATGAGATCTAGGTATATAGAGCCTACTAACAATTAAGATATCTATACATTAAAACTCAACTCCACAGGCAGAAGAGTATGTAATCTTTTTGAGTCTCTTCTATATTCACTGTATTTTTGCTTAAATTACATGATGTCATTTAATACTCACAGTAGTACTAAGATTTTGGCATCATTTCCTCAATTCCTCTTATTCTCTATGGCTCAAAATCTCAGGGTGATTTTTAAATTCATTTTTCTTTATAAAGTACCATTAATGGTTTCTTTACATGTCTAATCTGACCTTGTGCAAACTCTCATTACCTTGTTCTTATGCTATCATATTAGTTTCCTGGCCATTTCTTCATTTTCTCTCTCTCTCTCTTTTTTAAATTAATAAACTTAATTTTTTCATAGCAGTTTTAGGTTTACCGAAGTACTGATAGGAAAGTACAAAAAGTTCCCACATACTGACTGCCCCTCGCCCTGCCCTCTGCAGCAGTTTCCACTATGATTTGCGTATTGTTTTAGTGTGGTACATTTGTTACAGTTGATGAACCAATATTCATACATTATTTGCTAAAGACCATAGTTTACATAGGGTACACTCTGTGTTGTATATTCTACGAATTTTGACAAATATATAATGACTTGTGTCCATCACTACTATATCATACAGAATAGTATCACAGCCCTAAAAATCCCCTGTGCTCCTTCCTTCCTCCCTCTTCCAAATACCTAATACAACTGATTTTTTTTTTTTTTTTTTTGTCTTTTTCGTGACCGGCACTCAGCCAGTGAGAGCAACGGCCATTCCCATATAAGATCCGAACCCGCGGCGGGAGTGTGGCCGCGCTCCCAGCGCCGCACTCTCCTGAGTGCGCTACGGGCTCAGCCTGATTTTTTTTACTATATCCATTGTTTTGCTTTTTTCAGAACATCATGTAGTTGGAATCATACAGTATGTAACCTTTTCAGATTGGCTTCTTTCACTTAACAATATGTATTTAAGGTTTCTCTATATCTGTTCATAGCTTAATAGTTCTTGAAAATTTTTTAAACATTTATTTATTTTTTAAATGACACATTGGTTATACATATTTATGGGATACAAAGTTATATTTCAATACATGTATATAGCGTGTGATGGTAAAATCAGGTTGATTAGCATATTCATCATTGCAAAAATTTATCATTTTTTTGTAATGAGAACATTTGAGCTCCTCTCTTCTAGCCATTTAAGAACATACAATAAATTGTTGTTATCTACAGATGCCTAACACTACTATACACCACTAGAACTTATTTTTCCTATTTAGCTGTGATTTGATATCCACTAACCAACCTCTCCCCATCCTCTCCTTTCCCTTTCTGGCCTATAGTAGCTACAGTTCTACTCCCTACTTCTAAAAGCTCAATTTTTTCAAACTCCTACATATAAGTGAGAACATGTGGTATTTATCTTTCTGTGCCTGACTTATTTCACTTGACATAATGTCTTCCAGTTTCACCTATGTTGCTGCAAATGACAGAATTTCATTCTTTTTCATGCCTGAATAGTATTCCGTTTTATATATATATATATATATATATAATATAATAATTTCATTATATATCCCACATTTTCTTTATTCATTCATCTGCCAATGGACACCTAGATTGATTCTGTATCTTGGCAAGGCTGAATAGTGCTGTAATAAACATGAGGGTGTGGATATCTCTTTGATATGCTAATTATCTTTTCCTTGGATAAATACCCAGCAGTGGGATTGCTAGATCATAAGGTAGTTCTATTTTTAGTTTTTTGAAGAATCTCCATACTGTTTTCCATAATGGCTGTACTAATATACACCCCCACCAACAGTGTATGAGAGTTCCCTTTTCTCAGAATCCTTACCAGTCTTTATTCTTTTTTGTCTTTTTCGTAATAGCCATTATAACTGGGGTGAGATGCTACCTCACTGTGGTTTTGATTTGCATTTCCCTGATGATTAGTGATGTTGAGCATTTTTTCATATACCTGTTGGCCATTTGTATGTCTTCTTTTGAGAAGTACCTATTCAGTTCATTTGCCCATTTTTAAAATCAGATTATTTGTTTTTATTGCTGTTAAGTTCCTTGTATATTCTGGATATTAATTCCTTGTTGGGTCCACAGTTTGCAAATATTTTCTTCCATTCTGCTGGTTGTGTCTTTGCTCTCTTTCTTTTGTTGTGCAGAAGCTTTTTTGGTTTGATGTAATCCCATATGTCTATTTTTGCTTTTGTTGCCTGTGCTTTAAAAGTCTTCTCCATAAAATATTTGCCCAGACCAATGTCTTGTAGTGTTTCCCCTATGTTTTCTACTAGTGTTTCCCCTCTGTTTTCTTCTAGTTTTTCTGTAGTTTCAGTCTGAGTCCAGGGCCTCAGACTCCCAAGAGAGTCGCTGCGGTGTTCTGAGGCTCCTCAGCTGGAATAGGTGACACTGGGTGAGGATCCGGGGTTATGGGCAAGATCTTGGGCTGCTGGGAGAAGTGTTGGGGTGCTCTGCAGCTCTTAACCTGGAGTGGGTGACCCTGGGCAGGCTCACTGGTGCTGTGGCCAGGATTCTGTGTTCCCCAGGAGAGGTGCCAGGGTCTTCTGCAGCTCCTCAGATTAAATGGGTGAGTGTGGCCGGGGCTACTAGGGCCACAGCCAGTTACCTTGGACTTTGAAAGAGATGCTGAGGCACTCAGCAGCTCCTCAGATGAAGTGTGCAACTCACATTGGGGTTAATTGGGCTTTAAGCAGTATCCTGCACCCCCAGAAGATGTGCTGGGGTGCTCTGAAGCTACTTAGCTGGGGTTGGCAACACTGGGGTGGTCACTGGGGTCACAGCCAGGATCTTGGACTCCCAAGAGAGATGCTGAGGTGCTCTGCAGCTCCTCAGTGGAATGGGTGCTACTGGGAGAGGTTGCTGAGGCTGTGGGAGGGATACTCTTCCCCCCATGAGAGACACTGGGTTACTCTGAAGCTCCTCATCTAGAGTGGGCAACTCTGGGCAAGTATGCTGAGGCTATAAGTGGGACCCTGCACCCTTAAGAGGGACATTGGGGTACTCTGTTGGTTCTCAGTTGGAGTGGGTGACTCTGGGTGAGGTCACTGGGATTGTAGGTGGGATCTTGTGCCCCCAAGAGAGACACTGGGTTGATCTTTAGGATCTCAGCTGGAGTGGGCTACTCTGGTCAAGGTTTCTGGGCTTGTGTATAAGATCCTGTGCCCTTAAGAGGGACACTAGCCTGCTCTGCAATTCCTTAGCTGGAGTGGGCCACTCTGGGTGAGGTTGTTGGGTTCATGGCTGGGACCCTACACCCCCCAAAAAAAACACTGGGTCACTCTGCAGCTCCTCAGGTGGAGTAGGCCACTCTGGGCAAGGTTGCTGGGTGGGGTCTCTGGGGTTATGGGTGGGAACCTACACCTGCAAGAGAGACGCTGGGATGCTCTGCAGCTCCTCAGCTGGGTGGGTGGCTCTGGGCGGGTTCACTGCAGCTACAGATGGTACTCTGTGCCATTGAAAGAGGCACGTGGGTGCTCCACTAAATAGAGCAGGGCTGCTGGCAGTGGTAGAAGGTCATGATTGGTCAGCTCTCAGACTCTGGAAAGTGCAAGCATAAGCTCCCTTTGTCTTGGGTGGCTCTGCATTGTGCAAGACCACTTGTTCCCAGGTATGCAGGGCACTGTATGGGTTCAAGTGCTGGAGTCATGGTGTGATAAGAGGGCCTTAGGGATGTGGAGATGCCAGGGCCATTGGGCCCCAGGGCAAAATGCACTCTGGTGTTGGCTCCATCCCCCCAAAGGGTGATGTACTTCGGCAGCGTGGGACCTGAGGAATGGAGGGCTCAGCGTGAATTTCCCCTCTGAAATAATGCAGTTATATGGGCTCCAAGCAGATCCCTATACTGGGCTCACAGCATGCAAGGGCTGTGTGGCTTTCTTGTTACTTGGATTGCAGGCATTGTTGGTGGAGTTGAGGATGCTTACCTCTTCCCCATAGTAAGGAGTCTCTCCTGGCTCTGAGCCGATCTTGGTCACATGCTTCACTTGTCTTTCTATGTTGCCATCCCAAATTTCTGAATCTCGGGGTGTCTTCTTCACTATTTTGCTGAGTTCCAGTGTTTTCCCCGTCAACACTCTATTCAACATGTGATTATCTATTTGTTGTTTTGAACTTTCTTTGTGTTAGAGGCGAGAGCTGAGCGCCTCTAATCAGCCATCTTCCACTGCCTTCCTAGTCTTCTCCATTCTCTCTTTTTAGTTCAGTCTATCTTCAACTGCTATAATAATCTTTGATTCTTATTGTTATGCTCTTCTTCAGTAAACACCAGCACAATATTCTGTTTATATTATACTGCTTATTGTCATAAAACCAAAACCCTTTAGTCAAAGTTCTTCACCAAAAGGATTTCTATTATTTAAAATTTCAAAGATGGAATAGATCTAAAGTTTTTTAAGAATCTTGTCCTGTCCAACCAGCTGAACACTTTACTTTAACCCTGTTTTATTTAGTTTGGGCTGCCTTAAGAAAACATCACAAACTAGGGGGATTAAACAACAGAAACTTATTTTCTCACAGTTCTGGGGCCTGGAAGCCCAATATCAGGGGGCCAGCATGGTCACATTCTAATGAGGGCTCCCATCCTACTTACAGATGGCTGCCTTCTCACTTTGTCCTCACGTGGCAGAGAGAAGAGAGAGCAAGCTCTCTGGTGTCTGTTCTTATAAAGGCACTAATCCCATCATCAGGGGCCTACCCTCATAACCTCATCTTTCCAAAGGCCACATCTCCTTATACCATCACATTGGGGGTTAGGGCTTTAACCTATGGAATTTTGGGGGACATAATTTGGTCCATAGCAATCCCTGATAAATTGTTTTTAACCTATTCCTGAAAACCTCTGTGAAAGGGAACTCACATTATCCCAAAGCAATTCATAAATGAAATCTGAAAGAGAAAGAGAAAAAAAAAGAAAAAGAAAAAAGAAACCTACCCTTCTTCCCTTTAAACTTTGAAGAATTATTCCAAGGTTGAAAAACAGAGAATTGATATGAGAGCAGCTATCATGAATTGTGGATATAAACATTATTTAAACGTTATTCACATTCATTCAGATTCTCTCTCTCTCTCTCCACTTTATCACTCCGTATTTGAATGCCTGGGTATCTAAATCCCATATACTAGGTAAAAGGAGCTTTCATAAGAAAAGCAATGGTTTTTTTTTTTTTTTTATGTGACCTTGTTTCATTCTATAACAATGCAACTGAAATGACGGAACTGGAAAGATGAACCAAAAATATTAAATACATAGTACATTTCTAAATTCATAGAATACGAGAGTCCAAATTAGGTGATCTGCACATCATTAAAGCTTTGTGATTCCTATTGAGGTACGGCAGCTAGTCCACTTGCCTCTAAAGCAGTTGGTGTCTCTTGTTTGAGAGAGGTGTTCACAGTCTAATGAGCATATCTTTCTAGATTTAGGTCTGCTTAAGTCTGTGTCCATCAAATAAAACACAGACTGGACTAGTAAGGACAGACTTTATTAAAAAAGATTATTGCAAGAGAGGAAAAGGACTTTTGCAATAGGGGGAGGACTATTGCAGTAGGAAGAATGCTGTGATCATAAGATTTGTAAGTGACTCAAGAGTTGGGAAAAAAAGGGTTTTCTTTTACAAAGAGGAGTAAACAGGCAAGATAGAACTGGGTGTGAAGTAGGATAAAAGGGTGGTATGATCATGTAATATCTCCTTGTCTCAGAAGAGGATATATGCTGGCTCAGGCTGAGGGTGGCCAAAATTCTGGGGCCCGGAGCAAGAAAGTTTGATTAACAGGTATTTTGTTCCAATTGGTCAGTGTGAATAAAACAGTTGAGCCAATCATTCATGAGGCAAAAAATGTGAATTTAGAGGGTCTGTTGTCTATCCTTGTCATAGGTAAACAAGGGAAGCAACCATGAGTCTTATCTAAGTCATATGAGAAAGATTGGTCTTGGCAGTAAACCATTTTCCAGAAAGAAAAAGGGTGGGGCGATTCCTTTAACTTTTGCTATTTTAGAGGAGCACAGGGCTCAGGTAAAATTCAAAATTCTCGGGATCTAGGGAATTAAGGGTTGTCCCAAGTTTATCCTAAAGTAATGCATGACTTTCAATGGTTTCATGTTCCTGCCATCACCATAGATATTCATATTACACTTACCCTTAAAGTGACCTGAGAATATCCAGTGTATTTAGTAGTTTTCACTAATCTTTTTCCAGTTCCGTAATGGGTCATAGCAGCCTGTCTCCCCTCCACACTGGTGGAATAAAGCTTCTTGGCTGAAATAGCGCCGGGCTGGGGTCTCTCTCTCTCTCTCCCTTTTCTCCTACTTGCCAAACTTAATATCCTGTACAAACAGGCTTCTACAACACTACTTCATTTCCTTGGGAATCTTAATTCCTTTGCCACATGATAATACTCCAATTATCTGCAGCTATTTTATTCCTAATGAATTCTTTTCTTTCAATTTAACATCATTAAGAACACTTGCTCCTCAAAAATTTCTTCACCCATTTAGATACCATTTTATTTTTTGCTGCCCAGAAAGGAAGATGACTTTTGACTTCAAGTCCTCATCAATATCATATATATGCACCTAGCTGTGAGTGTTATTATTTTTTGCTCTGAATGTAACTAAAAATGTGTCCTTTTCCCATGTATCGTGGACTCCATGACGATGTCTCCTTTCTTTAAAGGAGTCCATAATTTATCTTCCCCCAAATTTATTCTAGTTAATTAGAAGTAGTTCTGCCATTGATGTTTTTTACCACCATTTCCTCTTCCTCTGTGTGAGATTTTTTCAATTTATTTTTTCCCCCTCCATGCCTTGTTTATCCTCAGCTCTCTGCCATTTCCTTTCCCTCAGGGTGCTCTTCTTTCTTAGAACTCAACTAAAATCTCTTTCAAATACTTCTCTTTAATAAACCTTTCCACATTTAATCCACTCTGATTACAATGCCTCATTTTCTTTATATTATGTTTGCATTTGTGTATTCAGTTCAAATTAATTTAATATTTACTTAATATGTTTTAAATGGCTTCACATTTTGATGTATTCTTGTTCCCTGACAAAATAATGAAATCATTTAGAAAGAGGCTAAGGCTTTTGTTTTGTTCTTTTCTTTACTTCAGCCCCTGATATAATACTTTTATGTAATAGGTATGTTTTAAATACTTATTAAATATATAACGAAAGGTAAATATTAATATTTGGTTAATTTTAGTGATTTATGATAACTGCTGCTGTTCAGGTAGAGGTGCTAGTTGAAGATTAAAAGATCTGTAAAGATGACAGACCAAAAATAAAAACTGTTCACTTTATAAAAGGAGTATAACTGTATTATCTTGTTTATAAAGAAAAAATTGACAGCTCATTTCAAAAATCATAAGATATTCTTTTGACCTTATGATATAAAAATCAAGGATAAAAGCCTGTATGTAAGTTATTTCAACTGCTCCATCCATTGATAGCCTATGTTGCTTCCAAGATATAATTAATTTAGAAATTCCTCTAATATAAAAATGTCTAAATTTATAATTTGGAGATGCAAAATTAATTTTTAATTTATGTCTAGGGGGACTATGTACTTTTAAGAAGACAAGATAGTTGTAGAAGGAAAAGGAGAAAGTATTAAGTAAATTTCATTGCTGTGTACATACTTGCCCCCAAAGAAGGGTTCTTTGTAAAAAGACTAGTCTGTGATCATATACGTGTACAATATGACAAGTTTCATCAAATACTTTAATGTTATTTGTGTACCCAAAACATTTTTATATCACAAATTTTTTAATATCACAGGTTTGCTCACAGAAATCCAATGTAAATCAAAGAGACTTCGAAAGAACTTTAAGCAGAAGAATAGTTTTTACTCTAACATCAAAGTGGGAGAGGAAGGAATAGACAACAAACTTGTATCATCATCCACCACTAGATCTGGAAAAGTGGCAAGACTTTCCTCTTATAAAATTTCTTATTTCTATCCTTGTACCAGTCAGCTCTGTCCTCTCCCCCCAATTTCTTGTTTCTTTAATGATTATGGTTTGCTTAATAAGTAAGTATACGTTATAGTTTTCCCCCTGTATTTTCTTACAGATTCAGGACAATATGGAACTAACTCAAGAGGAACATCAGTTCATTAATAACATTGTGGCTGCTCATCAAAAATATACCATTCCTTTAGAGGAAACAAAGAATTTTGTATGTGTTCATTACTGGCAAGAAATAATTTACAATTAATTATGTTAGGAAATAAGAGCATACATATAACAGTTTAAAATTTCAACAGTTATTCGCCAAAAAAAAAAAAAAATTATCAATCTTACTTATTTTATGGGTTAGTTGCAGGAATATGCAAATCCTGAACTGAGCTTTTTGAGACTCTCAGAGACAGCAGTCTTACATGTACACGGGCTAATGGAGTTTTCCAAGGGCCTCCCAGGTAATTACCTTTGGGAAAAAATTAAAGTAATTTAACACTTAAACTAATTTTTTAAAAAAGTTCCCTGTTTTAAAGGAAGGGGACATTTCAGGAAAATAAAAACCTCTATTTTTTTCACCAAAGCTGCTTCTAAATGGAAAAATATGTTTACTTTGTCTGCTTTAATCAATCAGGTAGGTGAAAATCTACATATATAAAAATATTATTCAAGTGACTTAGACTTAGAGTGAAGACGAACAATATGGTTAGTTGCACGTTTTATTGAATTTTATTTTTTTAAGATTTCTTGTTTTGTTTCTTAGATAAAACCTGAAAAAAAAAAAATTCCCTGTACGGTTCTAAAAAATCAAGCCGCTGTTGGCTAAAACGTAGCTACCTATTTACATAGATAACTCATTCTAAAAATAAATTTCTCAAGGTCGAATCAATCATATTTGATTTGCTGTTGCCATAGGAAGAGTATTATCTAGTTCTGATGAAAGTGCCCCAAGATATTACCACGTGGAATCAGTAATTTTATTCACATTTGAAATTACGTATCATGATTATTCTAAGAGACCATTTAGAAATCATGTCATAAGTAAATAAATAATTAAAAATATTAAATACTATATCTGAAATTACATTGTTCATTATCTATTTCAAACAATTATGTCTCTTTTTATAGGATTTGAAAGTTTGACCAGTGAGGATCAGGCTGCATTACAGAAGGAATCAAAAACTGAAGTGATGTTCCTTCATGGGGCTCAACTTTACAGTCAGAAGGAATCAGCCTCTGAAAGTAAAAAAACACTTTCTTTTTAACTTTGATGTTAATAGTTACTATTAAATTTAGTAACAAATTATATAAAATTGAGTTGTTTTTCCTATTATATTTTTGTTTTACCAGTTAGTGTAGCAATAGCTGTTTATAAACAGTTTTCCAGTACACTGCTCTAGCTTTTGTTTCTCTTTTAAAGAAAGCTATCCTTTATTATATAGAATCATGGGAATCACATTTTTGGAGTATCTTCTATACAAACTCTCTATAAAATGTGAACTATTAATCTAGCTTCATGTTTAAGTAATAAAAATTATAAAGCTACTATTTTGGGGGAATGTTTCCCATCTAACAGCTATGCTGAATTCTGAAAGAGATTTAACTTACTATTTGTAAAAAGATTAGAAAAAAATCAGGCTTTCTATTTTTCCTTTTTACTAGGTACTATGACAATATCAAATCATTCTGCTCGTACACTGAATTGTTACAATCAGAGTGGTGATACAAGTGTTATTTATTCTGTGGAACAATTTTGCAGTGAAGACTGTCCTTCTACCACTCTAACTGGTAATATTACACACAGTACAAAATATTATATTGGATGAAAAAATTTGGTCAGATATAATGTTTTATTTTCTTATACTGCTTTGAGAAAAAATGATAATTTCTATATGCTTGATTCTGCACTATGTCCTGATGAAAATACACTTTTATATTAATCTTTTTAGGTATTACTGAAGAATTTATTACTGCACTCTTTTACTTCTACAAAAGAATGAGTGAACTTAATATTACTAATACTGAATATGCTCTGCTTGCTGCAACAACCGTGCTTTTTTCAGGTAAAAACCGTTCAGCAGTATAAATCTGGATTACATTTGATTATGAAATCATGAAGTTTGTGGTTACTCAATTATTCATTGAAACCAAATGTATCAATTTTGTTTCATTACAACTTCTTTCTCTGTGAGAGCATCCCTTTAAGCTTATGAACATACTGTAATTTCTTCCATCTTTAAAAATGCCACTTGACCTCCTATCTCCTTTCATCTACTCTCCCATTTTTCTGGTCCACTTACAGAAAAAAAAAATTCTTTAAAGAGTTATCTATACTCCTGTCTCCACTTCTCTTCTTTCATTCGCTCCTGAAGCCTCTACAGTTAGATTTCACCCCCTCATCTTTACTCCACCATAATATGTCATCATATTCAGAATCTTGGTATTGCTGATTGCAGTGGTCAATTCTTAGTCCTCTTCTTACTTGACCCATCAGCTACATTTGACAGAGCAGATCAGATCCTCTTTCTGAGACCACTTTCATCAGTTGGCTTCATCTGATCACTTCATTCTTCTTGACATGAGTTTTTTTTTTTTTTTTCCACTTGATTTCCTGGACACCACACATCTTGATTTTCCTCTTTATGAGCTGCTCTTTTTGTCTCCTTTGTTAATTTTTCCTCATCTCCCACAATGATAAAAGATGAAGTGTCTCAGCTCTCAGTTCTCTTTCTTCTATGCTCACTTCCTTTGCAATTTCATCCTATCTCATGGCTTTTTAAGGCAATGTCTATGCTGACCACTCCCAAATTTACATATCAACCTGGAGTGCTCCCCCAAACACCATTAAATAGACTACTAAAGATTTCAGCTTGGATGTCTAATAGACATATCAAATTTTACATGCTCAAATGCGAACTCTTGATCTTTCCCCACCTCATCCTCCTACACTTTTCCTCCATCTCTACTAAGTGGTATCTCTATCCTTCAAGTTGTCTAAATCAAAATTCTTTGTCATCTTAACTTCTTTCTTTTGAATTCATATCAAATATGCAACAAATCCTGTTGGCTCTACCCTCAAAATATAGCCAGAACTTAACCACGTCTTACTGTCTCTATCCCTGGCACCTTAATCCAAACTACTGTCCTAACTGGCTTTCTTGTTTCTGTCCTTGCCTCCCTAGAGTCTACTTTCTATACAGTTGCCAGAGCAATTCTTGGAAAATGTCAATCAGACTTGTCATTCCTCTGCTCATAACCCTTCAATGACTTCCTGTTTTTCACAGATTAAAGGCAAAGTTATTTCCATCATTGCCTACTACCATCCCTTTTGCTTACTCCACCCTAGCCACACTGCTTTTGGCACAGATGTTCCTTGAAGATTTCAAGCAGGCTCTTGCTACAGGTTCTACTATTCTTGATAAGTCTTCTGCCTGGAAAGCTCTTTCTCCAGATAGCTACATGACTCCCTCCTTCGCCACCTTGGATCTCTACTAAATGTCATTTTATCTCTGATTAGCCTTTTAAAAATAAATACCACCTCTCCGCCCCAAATTCTTATCCCCTTTTCCCTATAACACATCACTGTCTGTCATATTATATTTTTATTTCTTAAAATGTATATGTGTCTCTTTTCTTCCCCACTCATCTCAGACCCAGGGTGCTAAAAGCTCAAGAAGGAAAGGAAGTTTTGTCCATTATACTCAGTGATATACCTCTAGCACAATGACTGGATTAATGACTATCACCTAACCATTAAGAAATTGTTGGTTGGCTTCTCAAAAGAGGTGTGCAGCCTCTCGCATGACGTGGATACTCCTGGATGAATTCCATTCTCACTTATTTTGAGTGTATACAAACCAAGTGTTTAGAGACTCCACTTTTGTAAAGCCCTACTGTGTTTTTATGTTCTGGTTTGAAAGAGAAGTTTACTTAGCAATAATTATAAATAAATGAATATTCCTTAGTGGAAAAAACCAAAATATTCTTGGTTGGCTCTTACATTTTACAGCTAGGTACTTAAGAACCTTTGCCTTACTCTTGACCTATGGGAAATTACTTAATCTTTTTAAGTTTCAAGTAATCCCTTGCTTGATCTTCTATTCTTACAACTTCTTACTGACCCTACCTTTCTAAATTACTTTATGGAAATTACTTAATTCTCTAAGTTTTCAAGAAGCTCGTCTGAAAAATGGTGGTAATAATAGAACTTACCTCATAGAGTATTGTGAAGATTAAATAATGCATAGAGGCAAGTTACTTAACATAATGTCTGGTGTATGTTAAGGGCTCAGTAAATATTTATTATTTTTATTATTTAAGAACTGCATTGTTTTAAATGAATTTATTGTCTTCTGCCACTTTTCAATATACATTAAAAGAAAGATGATGATATTTTTCAGATCGTCCATGCCTTAAAAATAAGCAACATGTGGAAAATTTACAGGAACCAGTTTTACAAATTTTGTATAAATATTCAAAAATTTATCATCCAGAAGACCTACAGCATTTTGCTCACCTCATAGGGAGGATTACTGAACTGAGAACTCTGAATCACAACCATTCAGAAATACTTAGCACCTGGAAAACAAAGGACCCCAAATTGACTACTTTACTCTCTGAGAAATGGAATTTGTATTCACGTTGCTAAAATTTTAGAGTGTTGCTGTTTGTCTTTCTGTTAACTGTATATCATTGGATGATTGATTTGAAAAACATGAACAGGATTGCTGTGTTACCAATATATCACCATATAATAGACATCATCAGTGCTCATCAAATTTTGTGGAATATAGGACTATCACTAGAGAGACATCTAGGATTCTTTTCAAGATTAGACTCAAGTGCCGACCCGGTGGCTCACTAGGGAGAGTGCAGTGCTGGGAGTGCAGCAGTGCTCCCGCTGAGGGTTCGGATCCTATATAGGGATGGCCGGTGCACTCACTGGCTGAGTGTGGTGCGGGCGGTGCGGATGACACCAGGCCAAGGGTTGTGATCCCCTTACCGGTCACACACACACACACACACACAAAAGATTAGACTCAAAAGCAGCAATGGTTATTGTTTTTGCATGGTTCTTTCAAAAGGAACCATAGAGTTATCACCTGAAGAAACACCACTTTTTTCATTTAGTTAGAAAATTGAATGAAAATATATAGATTACTTATAGGCATAAAAAAGGCTACCTATCAGAAACAGTTGTTATTGGAATAAAGGCTATTTGTGACCCTCATTAGTTAAGGACAAATTGATGGGATATGGAACTAACCTTTTTAAACCTATTCCTGTTACAGCATTTATGAATTATTAAAGGAGAACAAAGCTTTGTTCAACTCTTATCTTTTCTTAATGTCTTAAAAGAAGACATGTTATAAGCCCAAATCAGAAAATGTGTGATGATAAAATATTGAAAAAAAAATCATTTAAATATTTTAACATATATTGGGAAATTTAGCATAATTTTTTCTATTTCTGGTACACAATATTTTGACATTTTTGTCAACATCTTTTGCAGAAAAAATAAAGTTCTTAAGACCTGAAAACTTTCCACAAATATTTTAGACTTTGTAGGAATAGGATGGTAATATGTTGATTTCATATAAAATACTCAAAAGTGAGAAATTTTATAGTGGCACTATTGTTTTGAAAGACTGCATATAAGTGAATAAAATAAGTTGATATAATAATAGGAGTAGCATTTTGGTTTTCAATAAAGAAAAAAAAGACTATAGTTGAATTTTTCACTATTGTAAAACTTTCTAAAAATTTGGAGTATTAAATTTATACACTCAATTTAAAAGTCTTAATTAGATCAATTATTGCCCCTTGAGGGTACCTTGTGAATATGCTTGGCATCATCTCTTGGAGAGAGGGTCTTGTCTTTATTAAGGTATCTACACTCAGTTTTCTTAAAATGTAAAATAAAGGAGTTAAACTGGATTATACTTTTCAGCTCAATAATTTTATCATTTTATTATTTTTTCTTTCTTTATTAGCATGTTCATTATTACAAATCATACTTATTCTTTATGCCTCTTATCCAATCTCTCCCTGTCCTCCCCTCGCCTCCCCCCTCTAATAACCATAGATTTGTTCTCTCCATCTTAAAAATTAACTGTTCATCTGTTGACTTGTTGCCTAGATTATCTGTCTGGTACTGAGACCCATGTAATCAAGTCCTCCCCTATTATCCTAAGGCAGATGCTTCATCTATTACCCTGGAATGTGCTCTGTGGAGCTGTGGAGAGTCTTTTTTCTTTTTTTTGGTCTCTGCTGGTGTCTCTCCTTGTGTCAATGCAGTTGAGAGTCTGGCATGCCATCTGCACAGTGGCTGTGACTGCTGCTATAGAAACTAGCTACTTTTGCAGCAGCAGTGGAAGTTGCTTTGGCTACAGTCGGCTACCCATGTGGAAATGGTGTTTTTGGTGTGTGTGCTCTTTACCTGGTTGCTGCTGGGTTCAGCTTACCCCGGCTCCATACCTCATGACTCCACCAAATTTTATCATTTTGGCAGAAACTATTGTGTCTGATAGATTAAGTTTACAAAAACATAAAGAGCTATTTAAAAATATTGCTAAAGTCCTTAGGAAAAGCATTAATTATATTAGGATACCTGACGAAAGTTAGAAAATGAAGTCAGTATATCCAAAAACGAACTCATTATCTTACTGCTGAAACCTAGGTACTGAGCATCATGATAGTTATATATCTAGTTACCTAAGTCTGAAACCAGACAGTCATCTTACACTAATTCCTCTCACTTCTCACTATCAAAAAGTCATCAAATACTGTTAATTTTATTTGCAAAATATTTATTACATTTGACAACTCCTCTTCTCCACTGCCCTTGTCACAGCTCAGGTCCTCCTATCTTACCCAGGTTATTAAAACTGTTTCCGTAACTCCACTCTCCTAAGCCTGAACCATTCTCATACTACACATTTTCTTCTGACTCTCATCATGCCACCCTTTTTGCTCAAAATTCTTCAAGATCCCATCCCTAAAGTCTAAAATCCAAATACCTTTGCAATGCCTTCATATCTGCTCTTGGAGTCTTCACTCTCATCTCTTGCTATTTTCCCCACTTGGTCCTCAGACACCTTGGACTCAGTTGTGCTAATTGCTCTCATAACTCTAGCGCATTTGCCCACCTTCCCTCAGCCGGGAGTACTCTTTCCCTATTCACTATCTAGCCACCTCTACTCACCCTTCTGTTTTCCATTGAAACAGTAACAGAAGCCTACCACATCTGTGAGGCCTCTCCTAAGCGCCTGTGTCCTCATAACTCTTTGTAAATACAGTCGTCCCTCACTATCACGGGGATGGTTCCAAGGCCCCCTGGCTTACCAAAACTCACAGATGCTCAAACACCTTACATAAGATGGGGCAATATTTGCATATAACCTACGCACATTCTCCCATATACTTTAAATCATCTAGTAGATTAGTTATATTACTTATACAATGTAAATTCTATGTAAATAGATCTTACACTGTATTGCTTTTTATTCATGTTATTTTTTATTGTTGTATTGTTACTTTTTTGCTGGTTTTTTCCCTCCCTGAATATTTTCCATCAGCGGTTGGTTGAATCAGCCATGCGCATACATAGGGCCGAGTGTATCACTTTTAAATGATCACACGACACGGCAATTGTTCGTTTGCACATTTGTTGTCTTCCTAAGATTGTGAGCTCTTGGAGTGCAGAAATGGATCTTTCGCTCTTAGCTTGCATTTATCACAGCACCTGACAGTTTTCCCGACATTCTTTGACAATAACAGAAGCTTCCAGAACGCCCACTCTAAGAAGAAACAGAATCCGGCAAGAATTGTCCCTAGCGAGAAAGGAAATCTCGCGAGATGCAGTCCTCGGGAGCCTGGCAAGCCTCGCTGTTGGCAGTTATTTTTCCGTTGGTCCGGCTCGTGGCTCACTCGGGAGAGCCTGGTGCTGATAACACCAAGGCCAAGGGGTTCGGATCCCTTTATAGGGATGGGAGAGCGTGGTGCTGACAACACCAAGTAAGGGGTTAAGGTCCCCTTACCAGTCATCATTAAAAAAAAAAAAAAAAAAAAAGGTGAGTGTGGTGCTAACAGTTATTTAGCGGCTAAACAGCCGGCCGTCCGGCCCCTCCCTGTAGGCCGCGAAGGCTGAGCAATCCTCCGCCTTTTCGGAGGTTCGGAGGCAGAAGCTTTTGGTTCTTTCTGCTGCCCTCATAGACAACAGTGGGTAGCAGTTCGCGTGGGCACCGAGCCCGCAGTTTCCTGCTAGTTCTGCACAGGTAAAAGCAAGTGTGCCGAGTTCTTTTCTCGAGGACGGAACGCGGTGCCGGGACGATGTTGTGATACTGCACCTCACCGTCGCAGCCAGCCTTTCGGGTAGTCGTCCAAGGGCATAAGACAATTCCTCCTGGCGATGTGATACAATTTAACAGGGCTGGAGAAGGGAATGGGCTTTCCTTTCAGGCTGTTATGTGATGTCTCTCGTTCGAGTTTGTCGCTGATCTCCGTCGCCAGCGTGGCGACTGGCTGTGGGGAATGGGAAGAAATAGGGGTGTTTCCCTTTTGACCAACCCCGCGATAAGCGACGCTGTAGAATTACGTTGTAGCAAGGGTCACATTGATTCCTGTTGCCATTTACAAACATCACCTTTTTTAAAGAATAGTGTATTAATGAAACAATGTAAACTTCTTCATTCCCCACCCTCCCAGGGCAATAGATATTTACAATTGGAAGAGAGAAAATGGAAAAGCAAAAGCCTTTTAAATTGTTTGTACCACCAAGATTAAGCAGCAGTCAGGTGTCTGCAGTGAAACCTCAGACCTTGGGAAGAGATTCTAATTTCTTCAAGGTAAATTTGCATATGAATCTTGGTTATTCTTTAGGTAAATAAGACAAAGTGTGCTTTCTTACTGTTGATATTTTATAATTGTTTCGTTTTAGTAAATGTCGCCTAATTTACCCAAGAATTTTGAATAGCATCGTTTCGAGTGAATAATGAGCATTATTGTGTGTAGGAATTATTCATTTAAAGAAATAATCACTGCTGCTATAGAACTCTGCCTACTGTAGTAGGGCCCACTTATTTTAATTCTCCCTCTTAAGTGATTTGAGGCAACATGTAAGACAATTGCAATGAAATAATAAAATATAAATTAGGAGAAAATTAGGAAATTTCCCAAGGAAAATTAGGAATATTTCAACAAATATCTACATATGGGTAATAATGTTGTGACTGAGCTTCAGATTTGGCTCTGAGCTTCCTAGTGGGCAGGACAAAGAGGGAAACTTATTTATATAGTAGAGTTCTCATTGGAAAGGAGGAATTATACCAAGTTTCTCAGGTGAAACAGAGCTTTTTCTTCTACTGAATTATTTGAAAAATTTCTCATGAGGTACTTTATATTGGAGATGGAATGATGCAATGAATATTTAATTTTATGTGCTGTAGGAAATTTCTTTTGTATGCTGTAGCCAAGAGTATATCATTAAAATGTTATTCAGTAAAGACAATTCTCAGTTCTATGGAGGGAACGATTATAATGAAATTAAAGAAAATTATACCTGCAAAGCATGTATTGAGTAATCTATAGTTTAGCTTCATCTTACAAGTGAAAATACTTAATTAAAATGTTTTGCTTTGTTTTTATAGCAAAAGCATTTGATATTTTAAGCACTATATGTACATTGAAGGATTTACAGTTATAGTCACTTTTTGAAAAGCAGATATATATTACATATGTATGTATTACACTGCTAGGTATCAGAGTGGTATGGAATAGTTTATTTAGGAACTTCTTTGTGTTTCTAGAGTTTCAACAAATGTGTTGAAGATGATTTTGGTTTTCCGTTTGTGATGACTAATCTCTCCAAAAGTGGGGAAAACATTAATTCAGGTAGGTGCCTGGAAAAGCTTACATAAAAGCATTTTATTATATACATTGCAAGTTATTGAAAATATAAGTATTATATTGATATCCTTGACATTAAAGCTAAATAAAAGAGTTAATATAAAAAATAAGGTGCTGGCATATTTAATACCAGTTTTCTTTTATCTTGCAGATCCTGCTTCACAAAAGGTTAATTTTTTGCCCATGCCTGAGCAGGTCAGTTAAGCGTAGTGTATATAGATGTAATCCGTTTAGGTATTGAATTGCTTATTTGAAGAAGAAATAACTCTTTAGTTGTTGGATTACTAGTCTTCTGTATTTAATTGTTGTTATTTGGAAACTCTTGTCAGAAATAGTTTCTTATAGGGAACATATATTCATTTTTTTAGGTTGACAATTCTGACCTTTGTCACTATCAGGAAGGACTAAAAGACTCTGATTTTGAGGTCAGAAGATTTCCCATTCATATTAAGTTTCTTGTAATTGAAGTGTAATTTATTACTTGCATATATCTTTCTTTTGAAGCTTCAAAAGGATAATATTTAATTAACATTTTAAAATATATAATTTAAAACCTTTTTTTCTTTGTTTTCCTTTTAAAGTTGCTGAAACAAGTCTTTTGTATTTTCCTGGGTTGTAAAAGCATACACTTCTATAGGGCAATTTAATTTTAAACTATAGAAATCAAGCATATAAGAGGAGAGATGTGATATAGTATGTGAAAAGGCTGAGAACCAAGCCAGTATTTTATAAAATAATTCTTTAGTTAATAGATGAAATTGATTGTTTGGCTGTATATTGGGTAAGGAATATGTAGGATATGCTATACTTTTGATTTTAGTTATAAAAATCATTCTTATGTCAAATAGATGTCTTTAAAAGGAAGAGAGTTTCCATGGCATAATAAAGTGCTATATTTTTCTTGCTGTAATTATAGTATCACAGAATTTAAAAATATGGAAACTATTCATATATTTTGATAACAAAAAGCTGTCAGCAAGCAGAGATCAGTGTGAAAAAAACTCTGACATTTACAATATAATGTGGATAGAAATGGCAAGAAATTCAAATACAATCTCAGGCTCTATGAAAGTTATATCTTGCGTTCACTATTATTTTTCTTGTTATATTTTAAACTTCATGTCCTTTAGTTAACCCTTGTACTGTTGGTATAATCAAAATGTCTCAAGACCATTGTTAAGATTTGTAGATTTCTTGTAGAGTGATTTATTTTAGCTTTTAACTAGCCAGGTTCTCTCATTGACTAAAAGATTTCTAACTTCTTACTTAAGCACATTTTGGAACCATTTGATTTTATTCAGCAAGATATAACTTAGTCATGTGACTAGTATAGTAACTTTAGTGAAGTAGCTAATAATACTGCCTTAGTAGTTTAAAAGAGTTAATGTAGCTGTCAGTATACTATTAGGGCAAAAATTGAGGAGACATTTGATTTCAACTATTAGTATATGGATGCTTTCTATTGGTAGCTATAGTTTGGTTATGTTAAAATTTTGAACAATTTTGAAAAACCTATTTTAATAGAATTCAGAGCCAACAAGCGGACTATGTTCAAAACTGTACAAGGAAGCTGAAAAGATCAAAAGGTGGAAAGTGAATGTAGAATCTGAACTGAAGCAGAAAGAAAATAAGTTGCAAGAAAATAGAAAGATAATTGAAGCACAACGAAAAGCCATTCAGGAACTACAGGTATAATGAAATTTTGAATTGTAAATATAGTATAGTAAATCTTACCATAATACTGTTGAAAATAGAGTATTATTTCAGGGTAAATTGGATTAATCTTGTTTCTGTGATGGGAATTTTAAAGACAGTGCTTCTTAGAAGTTCCATTGATACTAGTTGCATTTCACCTTTAGGAATGAGCACAGAGGACAAGTTGCATAAAACTTAAGGCAAATAGGGCCAGCCCGTGGCTCACTCAGGAGAGTGTGGGGCTGATAACACCAAGGCCACGGGTTCGGATCCTATATAGGGATGGCTGGTTAGCTCACTGGCTGAGCATGGTGCTGACAACACCAAGTCAAGGGTTAAGATCCCCTTACCGGTCATCTTTTAAAAAACAAACAAACAAACAAAAAAACTTAAGGCAAATGATTAGGGAAATAATAATTACTTTAGATAAAGATTGATTTAATGATTCAAATTTATTATAAAGGGTTTTAATTTTTATTAATTCTTATTATTTATCTATTTATTTTGGCAGCTGGCCAGTATGGAATTAATTCCTATTATTGATGATGTTTTGTTTGATATAAATATCTATTACGTTAGAATATGGTATTTGTAGATAAAATATTAAATTTGAAACTGTTTAGCTTTGATTTTATGGCATAAAGTGAGAAAAAATGTTGAGAAAATGCAACATGGGATTAGGACAAACATATAAAACATTACTTTAAAATATTTAGAGAAGATAATATTGCATTAAAATATAATTGAATGCTTTTTGGAGATGATTCAGCAAACTTTATTTTAGATTGATGAAGGTGAGACCCATATTTTTAAGGGAAATCTGTAAGCTGTGACAAAAAAAGTTTTTTTTGTGGAAAGAAAAGAATTCATATAGACCACTTGTGGTATGTTACTAAGAAATGGCTACTTAGTGATTATATTTATGTTTATTTTGCTAGCAAAATGTGATGAATTGTTCTTCTGTTTTGTAAATTAGTTTGGAAATGAAAAAGTAAGTTTGAAATTAGAAGAAGGAATTCAGGAAAATAAAGATTTAATAAAAGAGTAAGTAATAATTTAATGAATTTATTCTTTCCAATTTTTATATTCCAAATTTATTATTAAAATAATTTTCAAAAATTTATTGAGCACTTTCTATGTATTATGTAATATTAATTTATAAGTAGAACTCTATCCAAGTGCTGTGGAAAAAGGAAGAGAAACATTCTACATTCTTGAATTTGGCAAGCTGTCTTCATGGACTGGTAACTTCACACTTTTTAAAATGTCAGGCATCCAGAAGAACTATTGCTTAGTGTCAAAAAAGATGCCTTATAATCCTGTATCTACAACTGCCTATGTATAATGTTTACCTTTCTGTTTGACTATTGCCTTGGTGCAATACTTGTAAAATAGGAGTCAACTTAGTTTCAAGCTAATTCTCACTCTCAAATCCCTGTTTTTGCCAGTGTAACAATTCATTTCTACAGAAAAATTGTAAGTTGGAAAATTAAATCTAACTGCTCTATGTGTTAGTAACTTCAACAAGAGAGCCAGAGGTCTTATTATTCACATAATGAATGCCTAGTCAGAAAGTTGCCTTAATTTGTGTTTTGAAAGTTTGACACCTAGAAATTTTGGGGGTAATTAGTGAATGAAAAGCCAACCCTCTCATTTTTTCTTAGACAAATCTGGAACTGTTTACTGAAAGGTTTACTGATAGCAACTTGGGTAGAAAGTTGTTAAGCAGCCATTACATTTACTTTTAAAGGGAGGCAGTTACTAAATCATTTGCTAATAGTACCATCAACCTACTTTTTCTTCATGTAGTCATTTCTGAATGATATGTAATATACACCAAATATCATAATATTTTAAAAAATTCTCTAAAAATTTTAAAATAATAGTTTCATAACTTTTGTATGTGATTTTGCTTTGAGATAAACATACAATTAGGCAGTCTTTCCTTTGTTTCAGGAATAATGCTACAAGGCATTTATGTAATCTACTCAAAGAAACCTGTGCTAGATCTGCAGAAAAGACAAAGAAATGTAAATATCTTTCTTGTTTTATGTGACTTTATCAATTTACTATAATTTATTTAGTGGTGGAGGTAGAGAAGGGAAGAAATTGTCCACGCTGCTGTGGCTGCTGCGGTTCTACTACTTGGGCCACCTTTCGGGGAGGGCTGGGAGAGGAAAAAAGAGAAAAAAATCAGGGTTTCGGTTTTGCGGTTTATGCTTCCTGTTGAAGTTCTGCTGGGTGTTTATACTGGCTTAATGCCAGGACATTAGTTAGGAAAGAAGCTAAACAAACAGGAAACTGACCTTCGCGTGAATCACTCCAAGTTTTTACTCCTCTCTCTGATCTACCTGCTTTTGCTTACTTTTTTGAGTCCTCAAGGAGTTAGCTTTTGTGTTTTGTTCAGAGGTTTTAATTGTAATCAACGGGAGAAATAAGCTGTATTGTGCTTAATCCATTTTAGCTGACACTGAAAGTTAATTTAGTTTTTTGTGTTCTAATTCTCAACCTATTCTTGGCCTGGTGATTCATCTTAATATTTTTAGGTATTTGATTCATTTAATAATTAAAAAAGTTTTCTCCAGGTTTTTAATTGTTTTCAGCAGGATGATTGGTCTGAATCACTTAGTTATGACCAGAAAACAGAGTCCTTGATGCTTTTCTGAAATATAGATAAAATCATGTCACTGTCTAATTCCTTCAGTGGCTTTCAATAATTTTCACGATAACATGCTACTTGCCACTTCCGTCTATCTTGCCAAATGTTCCCCACATGCCCCACATACACAGAGCTCACATGGAAAACTACTTGTTATCTCCTAAACAGATTATGCTTCTGTGCCTTTGCATATATTCTTCATTTTATGGGCTGTCTTCCTTTCTTCTTTATCATGTTAGCTTCCATTTGCCCTTCAAAACTCACAATAAATATTACCATCCTTGGGAAGTATTCCCTAATCTTCAGACTGTTTTAGATGCTCCTCTTTTTTTCACTTAGTACTTTGAGTATAATACCTCTGTCATTTACAGTCATGTACTGCATAAAGACCCTTTGGTCTATGATGGACCTCATGTACGATGGTGGTCCTGAAAGATTATAATACAGTATTTTTACTGTAGCTTTTCTATGCTTAGATATGTTTTGATACACAAATACTTACCATTGTATTGTAATTGCCTGCAGTACTCAGTACAGTAACATCCTGTACAAGTTTGTTGCCTAGGAGCAATAGGCTATATACCATGTAGCCTCGGTGTGTAGTAAGCACCATCTAGGTTTGGGTAAGTACACTCTATGATGTTTAAACAATGATGAAGTCACCTAATGATGCATTTCTCAACATATCCCTGTCACTAAGCGATGCATGACTGTATTTATTAACTCCTTCCATAAGTATTTATTGACTGCCTACTACATTCCAGACATCTCACTGTAAGCTTGAGGGCAAGAGATCATGTCTTATTTGATTTAGTGTATTCAATGCTTTGCACAGTGTCTATGAAGACAGTAGGCAAAACCGAATCATTTCTTTGTATGAGCACATTTGATCTCTTTTTAAGCCATTTGATAACGTACAGTAACATTAATTTAATTAATTAATTTTTATTGGTTATGAATATTCATGAGATACAAAGCTGATTGTCATCCCTCGTGCCCATGATTTGAGGGCCAGATTCATAGTGGCAGCATAACCATTACCACAAATTGCATTTGTACCCTGTGTCCCCCACCCAATTATCCCCAACCTTCCTCTCCCTCTCCCTTTCCCTGCCACTCCACTCTGTAGCCCGAGGAATGTTCTCTCCCTCTGCAAGTCCAATGTACTACTGTGGTCTTTCTTTCTTTCCTTCTTTCTCTCTTGGCTCCCACATATGAGTGAGTGCATGTGGTGTTTATCCCTCTGTGCTTTGCTTATTTCACTCAACATAAGTTTCTCCAGGCTCATCCATGTTGTTGCAAATGGGAGTATTTCATTCTTTTTTATGTCAGAGTAGTATTCTATGGTGTATATATACCACAGTTTCCTTATCCAATCATGGCCTTCCCCCCTCCCTGGCTTGGGAGCCCAGGGGGCTTCCATTCCTTCTAGGTTTTATAGGTGTTCTTTGGTGGTGTTAGACCTTTTCTAGTTAATATCAGACTTTGTGTCTGATCTATGGGTATTTTGTTTTTTCTTTCAGTTCTGTGTTGGATTATTCTCTGTTCCCTCCACTTAAACTCTGCACTGGAACTAACTTGCTGTCTTTTGGTTACTTCTAAAATGAGGGAACTACCTGTACTTGAGTCCTGTAGTTGAGCTAAATTGCTGTTTTGCTGCTAATTCCCTGGGGAAGGCTTTTTGTGCAGCTCAGGTGTTAAAAGTTGACCTTGTATGTACTTCCGGATCTTGTGAGGTCCAGTACATCTGGGTTATGTGGAAACTCTGGTCTGGGCCTGAGTCTTTTCAGCAAACTGCACCCCCTGCTGTTCTGTTGTCCTACTGGTCTCCACTGAGTGGTCCTGCATTGATTGGGGGCAGATCAGTTGTCTGTGTTGTGCCCCAGTGTTCTTCCAGCGAGCCTGTTTCCCTCACAGCCTGCACTCCAAACACTTCCCATGGGGTGGGCCATGTGCCAGTCCCTTGTGGTGACTCATTGTCCTCTGAGTGGCTCCTTTTTTCAGTTGTCTGTGGCTCCTTGCTCCTATGTGGATCCACAGGAACCCTGTTAGTGGTCTTGCTGGCCTGGGGGTCACCAAGGCCCTCTTTTCCACTGCTGCTTCTGAGCAACTTCATATGAAGGGCACAGCTGTTGCTTTTGCCAGCTCTTGCTCTGTGAAGCCTTGAAGGGGCTGGGGCTCAAACAGTTGGAGCAGTCCTTTCTTTCTCTCATCGTGGCTTCTCCTGCCTTCATGCACTCTGTAGGTCTCTCCTCCTCTTCCCCTGAGCTCTAGTGGCCCCAGTTCGGCTGTCATTGCTTTTTAGTAGTTATAAATTGGTTGATTTGTGGGAGAGAGTGACCATCTATTCTGCCATCTTGACTGGAAGCTACTCTGCTATTGTTGATGAAGTAGTCTATAGATGTTCAGGTTGTAGATGGTATTGTTGAGTTCAGCTGTGTCCTTACTGATTTTCTGTCTGCTGGATCTGTCCATTTCTGATAGAGTAGTGTTGAAGTCTCCAACTGTAATAGTAGATTTATTTACTTCTCCTTGCAGTTCTATCAATTTTTCCTTCATGTATTTTGACAGTGTTGTTAGGCACATATATATATCAAAAGTTATTACTTCTTCTGGAAGAATTGACCCCTTTGTCACTGTGTAATGTCCCTCTTTATCCCTGAATACTTTCTTTGCTCTGAAATCTGCTCATTGTGAAATTAACATCACTACCCCTGCTTTCTTTTGATTACTGTTAGCATGGTATATCTTTCTCTATAAGTTTATTCTTAATATAGATGTGTATTTACGTTTTAAATGAGTTTCTTGTAGACAAGTTATAGTTGGGTATTTCTTGTTTTTTTGATCGGCTCTGACAATCTCTGTCTTTCAAATGGTGTTTTAGATCATCGTCTTTCAAAACAATATTGATATCATCAGGTTATTATCTACCATATTTATTACTGTTGTTTGTTTGTTGCTCTATTATTTGTTGCTATTTTTGTCTTTCACTCGTTTTCTGCCATTTGTGGTTTTTTTTTTTTTTTTTTGTCGTTTTTTCGTGACCGGCACTCAGCCAGTGAGTGCACTGGTCATTCCTATATAGGATCCGAACCCGCGGCGGGAGCGTCGCCGCGCTCCCAGCGCAGCACTCTACCGAGTGCGCCACGGGCTCGGCCCCTGCCATTTGTGGTTTTAATTGAACATTTTATGTGATTTCATTTTCTCTCCTTCCCCAGCATATCAACTATGCTTTTTAAAAAAATTTTCTTTTAAAGTGGGTTTTCTAGAGTTTGCAGAATACATTTACAACTAATTCAAATTCACTTTCAAATAACACTGTACTGTTTCATGGTTAGTGTGAGTTCCTTATAATAACAAAATAATCTTTATTCTTCCCTTCCATCTTCTGTATCATTGCTTTCATTCATTTCTCTTATATATAAGTATATATAAGCATATATATACACAGAAGCATACTTAAACTAATACATTGTTGCTATTATTATTCTTAACAGACCTCTATATTAGATTAATAAGAAAAACCAAACTTTTTATTTTACTTTCACTTATTCCTTCTCTCACGTTCTTTTTTTTTCTTTACGTGGATCCTAATTCTTACGTATGTCATTTTCTTTCTTTCTAAAGAACTTCTATTTAATATTTCTTGGAAGGCAGGTCTTATGGCAACAAGTTCCCTTTATTCTTACTCATTGAAAAATTTTTTATTTCTCTTTCACATTTGAAGGATAATTTATCAAGGTAAAGATTTCTGTGGCGGTATTTTTTTTTCCCCCTCTCAACCATTTATTTTACTCCACTTCTTTCTTGCTTGCATGGTTTCTGAAGAGAAGTTAGATGTGATTTTCTTATTTTTGCTCCACTATAGGTAAGATGTTTTCCCCTTTAGCTTCTTTATCTTTGATTTTCTGTAGTTTGAGTATGATATGCCCAGGTGTAGTTTATTTTTGGCATTTGTCCTGCTTTGTGTTCTCTGTGCTTCCCAAATCTGTAGTTTGGTGTCTGACATTAATTTGGGGAAATTCTAAGTCAATATTGCTTTAAATATTTCTTCTGTTCCTTTTTCTCTTTCTTCTCCTTTTGCTATTTTCATAATGCATACATTACACGTTTTGTAGCTGTTCCACAGTTCTTGGATATTCTTTTCTATTTTTCCACTTTGCTTTTCAATTTTGTAGGTTACTATTGAGATACCTTCAAGCTGAGAGATTCTTTCCTCAGCTGCGTCTAGTCTACTAATTAGCCCTTCATTTTTTAATAGTGTTTTTTGATCTGTAGCATTTTGTTTTGGTTCTTTCTTCAAATTTCCATCTCTCCACTTACATTGCCTATCTATGCATGATGATATCACGTCTACTTTATCCACTAAGAGCCCTTATAGTTCCAACTTCCCTGCCCTGTCTGAGTTTTGTTCTGTCTTGCCAAACTATATTTTTTGCCTTTTGGTATGCTGGTAATTTCTTCTTGATAGCTGGATATGTTATACTGGGTAAAGGAAGTTCAGTAAATAGGCCTCTAGTAGTGTGGTGGTAAGGCAAGAGGAAATCTTCCACAGACCTCTGATTAGGTCTCAGTCTTTTAGCCAACCTTTAACTCTGGACTGACTTTGAACATCACAAGTACTTCTCAATCCCCAACCTCCACACCCTTAGGTGGGACAGGATGGCTAAAGTAGGCTGGATTTGGGTATTTCCCTTTTTCTACCTGGAAGGTTAGAGGGGGATGGAGTTAGATGTTTTCATTCCTCCACATGGAAGGGTAGAGCTGGCTAGAATTGGGTATTTCCCTTCCTCCAGGTTGGTTAGGCTCTGATAAAACTCCAGCAGATTATGCCGTGGTTAAATAATTTCTTCTGAGGGCTGATCTTTTTAAGAATAATAGGGTGCATCAGCATATTTCCAAGTGGTACCTATTCCTCTCTTCCTCCTGGAAACATGAGGGGATGTTTCTCTAGTGTTCACTGTGAGAACCTGGTACAGTACCAGGAGGTAAAAATCAAAAGAATGTGGGCCCCTCCCAATGATTTGATCCCCCTAGAGTTTTTATCTCTCAGATTTGTCCACACTGAGTTGCCAGCAATCTGTCAATTATAGTTCACGTTTTCTTACCCTGGCTCTGGTTCCCATAGTTTTTTGCTCATAGATTTTTGCCCTGGTATGTTGTGATTCTCTCCGTTTTCACCTGTCTGTCTGTGGATGGTAGTTTGCCCTGTGTCCTCACTTCTGAGAAAAGTTGTTGATTTTCCAGTTTGTTCAGCTTTTTACTTGTTATTAGTATGGTATAGTGACTTCCAAGCTTTTTACACACCAGACTGGACCCAAACTGCTTTTAATACCATTTTAAAAGGCTCAGTACTGAATTATATATCCCAGTGCCCTTTATTAATACATAATTATATGTATTTTAATGTTTTCCTGAGGCATTTTGTGTATTGTCTTGCTGGCAATATAAGTATTTAAAAATTTAATTTTGAATTTTTTAATATTAATAATAGATGAGTGTGAGCGGGAAGAAACCAGGCAAGTTTATATGGATCTAAATAATAACATTGAGGTAAGTGTTAGTGAAAATTTGATTATTTTTTTGTGGGGGGGCAGCTGTCCGGTATTGTGATTCGAACCCTTGATCTTGGTGTTATCAGCACCATGCTCTAACCAACTGAGTAACTGGCCAGCCCGAAAATTTAAATATTTTATATAGAGGAATTTCTAAGCAAAGTAGAGTGATAGTTACAAAGATATAGGCAACTGTTCTTGCTGAAAGGGTCATTATTTATTTGTTGATATATGATTGTATTACCAGTAATATTCCCAAGATTCTGTACTATGAGTATTAATGCTTTGTTATTTAGTAGCTTTTTCATTTACATGTTAGTGACAATGAACTTAATTTATCAGATATGTGTTGACTCTGTGTCAGATACCAGCACATTGTGACACATAACCATTAATTTGAAAACATATAAAGTATTATTAATCTGTATCTGGCTCCTGCTTACCTTTGTTGTCTCATCTCCTATCATTTTTCACTTTGCTTTTGCGCTACAGTCACTTTTTTTCTTTTTAATGTTTTTCACATTTGTCAAGCTCTTTCTGATCTTGGTTCTTTGAATTTGTTTCCTTTGTCTAGTACTTTTGTATCCAAGATGTTATGCACACTTACAAACTTCATTCTGCTTCTTTGTTATCCCTCTTTACTACTTTATCTAATATATTTTTATTTGTCTTTTTTTCTGTATTGTTTCAATTTTAGTATACGTGCTGCTAAAGTGAGCAATATATTTTTCTGTTCTGCTATTCTATATCTCTCCACCGCATTTAACTTTTTGAAAGAGCACTTAGAAGAGCACATGACATTTATTTGATATATGTTTGTTGTGTATATGTTTATTCTTTCTTACAATGGAATATAAGTTAGTTCCTGTAGGGTAGAATTCATTTGATTTTGCAAAGCAAGATTTGTTGAACACATGCTGCCAGGTTACAGAAGTGTAATTTTGGACTCTTATGGGGAGAGGCCACACTTTATAGTGGGGAAGACAGAAATTAAATAAGCAAGCACAAATAAATATAAAATTACAGATTTTGATATGTGCTTTTAAGTAAATGACTAGAGTACTAACAATTATTTTGCTGCTGTTTGTATTACATAACATGTCTCCAGTGCCTTTAAGCATCTGGGAAACTAACATAATAGGCTAGGCACTCAATACATTTTTAGTAAATTAATTATTCAAAGTTATAGAGTTTTCATTATTCATAATTGTATACATTTTTAGTAAATTAATTATTCAAAGTTATAGAGTTTTCATTATTCATAATTGTACTGTTTTAAATCTAATAATCACATGTTACAAATTTGTTAGTATTTTCATCATTTGAAGAAAGCCATTTAAAAAGTTTAAGTGAGAATCTTAAAAGTTAATCTTTATATTCCAGAAAATGATAATAGCTTTTGAGGAACTTCGTGTACAAGCTGAGAATTCCAGATTGGAAATGCACTTTAAGTGTAGGGATCCTATTTAATTTTGTATTACTGTTCTGCTCTTTATATTTTTATCAGATTTTGTTTATGTTTTCATCCCTCAACCTGATGCCCTCCAACTATTTTATATTTTGTATTGTGTTTGTTTTTGTAAGCCCCTAAAAATCTTGTGGAATGTGGCAAGGAATTAATATATGTTAAAAATACTTTTTGGCTTCAAAACTGTATTTTCTATAAAATCAAAGTTATGGTTTGTATTTAATTTTTTAGAAGTGTGGTTTGGTCTTATTTTTACATTTCTTGGTAAAGTATGCATATTACAATAACTGTATATACTTACAATCTGTTGTTTCGTATTAGTGTGTTGTGAAGAATAAACTTTTATGTTTGTGCTGTTATAAGAATTAGAATTTTAAGTTATTGTAACATTGATATTATTTAAATTCACTCTTTTACTAAGCAGAAAGTTAGCATCAAGAAAATAGCAGTTTTTGTTCATTAGAAACTTTTGAGATTGGATATAATCTCTAGGTAAATAAGGAGGTGAAATAAACTTTAAATTTTGTAGAAAGGTTATACAATTATGTTAAGACTTTACTGTATATTTGTTCTATTTTTAAAGTAAAGGAAGATTATGAAAAAATCCAACACCTTGAAGATGTATACAAGAAGGAAGTAAATGACAAGGACAAGCAGGTTTTATTTTTAAACTAACTCTCTGTATTCTTTGTATTTGCTAATTCATGAGTTACTTAATTTTTTTCCCTGCACACTATGGTGTGCATTAAAATTTCAAAAGACATTTGTATTTGCCGAATGCATGATAAATATCTATGAGAGAATTTTAGTATTATACATGTTGAAATATTTAGCCTTTTGCCTAGCCAAATTGATTTTCATTGATTCAAATATGCACTAACTGAATTCTAGCCTTCTTTTGGCTTTTAATTGATGAATCTTCTACAATATTTATATCATGACATTGCTGCAAAAAATACTATTTTATGAGAAATTTTTTCAGACAAAAGCGTCATAAAATGTAAAGATCATTGACCACTCAACTCCATTTTGCAGTTTAATTTGAGATATACTATCTGTAACACCAATTAAGGGAAACCAAAGCATTTTTTTGCTTTTTCCTACTAATGTCACATAGTGGAAGACTTGAAAATGGTAAGACTGTCTACTTTGACATTTGCAAGTTTGTCAATTTCAGATTATTATTATGCCGACTCTATCAGTTTAGAGCCTTCTGCTTCGCATATGGAAAGTGATATAGAGAAAAGAATCCTCTTCTGTCACTTTCCCACTATTTTTGAAGTTTTTCTTCTCTGATTTGCCACAAGATATCTTGTAATCACAGTTAACAAGATTATCTACTTAAGTTAAAATTGTGCTTATTATAAAAAATACTAAGAGTGAAGTGCTAAAAAAAAGCTTGTTGGAGTTGTGGGTATGCATGGGCAGAGCTTACAGATGGTTGGGCTTCCTTGTGAAATGGTGATGCGTTTTGCTGGGGACTCCTAAATGTCATTAGTTGTAAGATTTTTTTTCTGAGTTCCTCTAAATTCCTGTCTGGAGATATAAATTTGGCTGATGGCATTATGGAACTGGGTTGGGCAGGGTAGGAACCTATCGTTGAGTCTTACCATTTTGTATTCTGACTTTTCTGTTATATCCTTTATCCCCATCCCTCCCTGTGCCTGGAATACCCATGTTTAGAGATTACTTTTTTCGATTTGATACGCTTGAGTCCCTTGCAAAGATGGAATAAGGTTAGTTCTCCAGACTACATTGTCAGGGAGTAGAGTCTAGGGTGGGAGGCTGGGTATTCCCACGGAGGTCTTACTACTCTTTACAGACTTCCAGAAAGTTTCCTTGTACTTAGTCTTTTGTTTCATACGCACTTTACACACAGTCTGCTGCTGCTAATTCTTTAAACATTCTGGGGTTCTTTGGGGTTCTTTGAGTTATCTTGCTTCTCATTAGTATCTCCTTGTGTAGGCTCTTAGGTTTGACCTTGACTTTCTAAGCTAGATCATTTTCCATTCCTTTCAACTGCTTTCGTCTTTACATATTGTGGTTTGGATTCTAGGAGTCTTAAGTTTTCATGGACAATGAAGTCTGTTTTTGTTGTTTTCCTGGTTATTTTTGGGGTGATTTGGACATGACAGTAGGGCACAGAGTTATTTTTATCATCTTGAATCTGGAGGTCTTCAATTTATATTTACAAGTTTAACTTTTACCCTTTCTTTACATGAACTCAATACTCTAGCCCTCTGAATATTTTTAGTTTTCTGAATGAAGCATGATCTCTTGATCCCTTGTGTTCTTAATCAGCCTACAATGCTCATTTCCTCATGTTTGCCTGATTAATTTCTACTTGTCTAGCAAGACTCAATTCAGCCCTCTGGGAATTAATTTTTGATTACTTCCCCCAGGACTAATTTAGTTGTTCCTTTCCTGATTCCTACAACATTTTCGTCCCATTACTAATAATATTCAGGTGTAGTTGCTTGTCTTCCAGTCTAGTCTGTGAATTTCTTGAAGGTGAATCCCCTCATCTCGATGTACTCATTGCTTATTATGGTTTCTGGCACAGGGTAAGTACTCAATAATATTTATTCAATGAATGAATTAGTAGACTCCATTAATCTTCCAGAAATCTTCTCAGTAATACTTTGAATTATATAGTATAGTATTGCATATATCATACTAGCTTGTCCATTCATTCAATGATGCATACATTTAATAAATATTTACTATGTAGGCATGTATTAAATGCCAGGCACAGCCTGCTGAAAAGCATGTAAACAAGTACATGAAATAATTGTAGGGTGATGATAAATGCTAAGGTGCCATATTTAACTCTTTATATCTATAATGTATTATTTAAATATTTTATTTTAGGTGTCACTGCTATTGATTCAAAACACTGAGAAAGAAAATAGAATGAAAGATTTAACATTTCTGCTAGAGGAATCCAGAGATAAAATCGATCAATTAGAGGAAAAGACAAGTAAGAATTTATATTAGAAAATATAACTATGTATCTTAAGTATTTCTCTTGTTATGTTCTAAATTTTGGCTTTCATTGCAAGTTTGTCCTAATGCTTTGGATCAGTTGGGGGGGAGCATAATAGAATCTTTTGGGGAGCTTTTTTCTTCCCTTTTCCATACTCTTACCTTGTTCAAAGTTTCAGCAACTTGCTCCACAAAGACAAATATGTTTACTGATGTGTTCCAAGTGCCTAGAACAGTGCCTGGCACATATGAGGTACTCGATAAATATTTTAAAAGTGAATGAATCTTGTGGGAGAACTTTGGAGGGAGTTACTAATTCTTCCTAGAGTGAGACATTTGGAAAGGCATTAGGGAAAAACTGTTTGTTGAACTGTAACTTGGATGATTAAAAGTTCACTAGGTAATGAATTTGAGGAAACAGTGTAGGTAGAAGAAATGGCTGTGTAAGTCATGGAAGTGTGAAAGTTAAGGTATATTTGATAAACTGACTTGTGTGGCTATATCTTAGCAACTCAGGCAGATGAGATTGTAAAATAATTTTTGGATTCATTTATGAAGGACCTCGAATGTCATGTCATGTTTAGATTATCTTCTTATTGAATATTTTTCAAAGTTGTTTAAGTGGCAGGACACTTGGAAGGCACAGTATAATTTGTGAAACACCATGTACCTTCTAGAACATAATAGGGGTCTTATAGCATTTGTTGTTTTTCTGTTCTTCAAAACATTCTCTCTTCTTCACATGTTCCTGCTAACCTATGCCTACTAATTCTGCCTTACTGTCGTTATTATATGCTATACTCTGGATATATTGATATTGTTTAACTTCCCTTACATTTTGTGTTCTTCCTATCTTAGCCCATGCTTTTGGCTACTTCCTGTACCCAAAGTGGGCCTTTTATCTCCACTCCAAATCTGTTGACTAAATTCTAGTGAACTCTTTCTCATTCTTAATAATGGCTTACGTGTTACCCTCTGTCTCTTGTGGCTGTGTCTTGAGGGCAGGGACTGTGTCTTAAATATCTCTGTAACTTTAGTACCTAGCATATTGCTTTGCATATAGTAGGAGTTCAGTAGTCGTTTGGATGAACGAATGCTTAATCTTATATAAACTGGAAACATCTTATTGGTAATAAATAACTGTAATTCTGTGTGATTCTGTAGGCTCATAATGTGTTCATTTAAATTATTTTTCATTGTTTCCCATATGCATGTATCTTCCATTTTTTCTCTTTGTTTTGGTTTGTATATTTCCTATTGGCCTGTCATCTAATCCTGCCTCTACTATGTCTAATTTGCTTTAAACCCAACTTGCTGATTTCTCAACTATAAGATTAATCATATATTTTTCCTTCTATAATTTCCATTTTTTTTTTTATGTTTCCAACTTTCTGGTTACCTTCTCCTCTTTTAAAAATCAAAATTAAAAAAAATTTTTTTGAATGATACTTTATAGTTATTTTCTGTTTACTTCAATGTCTGTTTTTCCTTGGTCTGTTTCTATTATTTCTTTTAAAAGCTGTAGTAGGATACACGTAATGTAAAATTTACCGTCTTAGCCATTTTTAAGTTGTATTAGGTGGCGATCAGTGATCCTAAGTATGTTCACATTTTTGTGCAACCATCACCACCAACTATTTCCAGAACTCTTTTCCTCTTGCAAAATGGAAACTCTGTACCTAATAAACAAAAACTCTTCATTCCCTCCTTTCCCCAGCACCATGGAAACCACTAGTCTTTTTTCTTTCTTTCTTTCTTTCTTTCTTTTTTTTTTTTTTTTTTTTTATCTTGCTCTTTGGTCATTTGTTCTTATCTTTTGGTGTGCCTAATTTCTTATTGAATTCTATACATTTTAATAAGAAAAGTTAGAGGTTCCCTATGATGTTGACTTTTCTCTGCTAGGGAGAAATTGTGGGTGTGGTGGGCTGATTATCTAATCCAGTTATAGACTGAGCTGAATGGAAGGAAATTAGCCAAGTATGTGAGGTTTTTCAAGTCTCCAATTTTGTTTTCCAGCTCTTTGAGACCTCTAAAAGGTATGCTGGTTTTTCTGTCCGTTTGCCTGGGCCAAGCCAGCATCTTTGTCTCTTGCTCATGCCCTGATACGCAAATGTCAGCTGTGCTTTGTCAGTTCACTTCTCAGCAGTTTTCTCTTAGAAATCTAACCCGTTTAGTTCTTTTTTCCCCTTTCTGTCTTTTCTGCTTATTTTCAGCAGGAGAGTTGCTTTGCTACTGACTACTACACCCTGCCTGGAACTACCCATTTAAATTAATCGTGATAATATTTGCTTGTTATTATCTAATTTATTTTGTCACTTGCCAATACTTGTTGGTTGCTAAAGAGTATCAGTTATTAAAAACTTAAAAAATTTAAGGAGAGAAAATTCTGAATATTTATTTTCTCTCTCCTGTGTTAAGAATTCTTTTAAATAGGATTCTGCTTGGAGGGAGTTTGGATTTTCCCATGAGGCCAAATGTCAGCCATCTTGATTAAAACCCATTATTCTCATTCTTATGTTAATTTTGGTTTTCTCCCTGTCTTAACTTCCCATTGTTTCTCTCCTTTCCAAACTTTGTCTTTGAAACCCTTGCTCGTTTTATATAGTATATAAAATTTCTTTTTTCCTCAGCCTATTAATACAAGTTTCCTTTCTCTTCTGACTTTAATTAAACTTGAGGTCTCTACTTCCTCAGCTGTCCTTTTGAATGGAGGCTGCACAGTTTTCTACATAAAATGGAGTTGGAAGGCAGTTGCAAACTTCTTTTTGGTTCTCTTTTATACTTTCAAACCATTATTCACTCATTCTTTCAAGTTCTCTTGACCCCTTTTCTATTCTATGCCAGGCACAAAGCTAGTTGCTGACAATATGCTTATTTATCATTGAATCCCTGTTTTCCAAAAGGTAGTTACTGTCTATTTTGATTATCTCAAGATGTTTTATAATGAATGGATATTGACTTTTGTCAGATGTTTTTGGAGTATATATAGAGATTTTCATATGATTTTCTCTTTTAATTTATTAGTGATTATTTTCTAATGTTAAGCCTAATTTTCTAATGTTAAACAATTTTTTATTCTTGCTTATAAATTTAGTTTTATTATTATTTTTATGTATTGTTTCAGTTTTATATATTTCTTGATTAAATTTTTGATTTGGAGTTTTTGTATTTATGTTCATGAGTTAGATTGGTTAGTAGTTTTTCTTTCTCATATTTTCTTTTTTCACATATTGCATAAAGGTATTGATATTCAATACTGTGCACTACAGATATGTACAATCAATCATATTTCAATGAAAACAAAGTAAAACATCAAACATAAGTTGGAAAACTGAAGAGGAGAAGGAAATCCTATTGTATTTATTCATATTTTTACATATTATGTTCTTCCTTCTTTTCTGATGTTGTCAAGCCTTCTCTAATTGTCTTCTTTTGTTTAGAGGAGTTTCTTTAGCCATTCTTTTAGGATAATACTGCAAAGTATTCTCTTGGTTTTCCTTCATGTAAGAATGTCTATTTCCCCTTCCTTTCTGAGAGACATTTCTAGTGGTTATCCTGGTTGACAGTTGTTTTCTTTCATTACTTAAAAAATTTTGTGCTGTAGCCTTCTGGCTTCCATGATTTCTGAAAAGAAATCTATTGTTCCCCTGTATATAAGGTATTTTTTTTCTCTGGCTACTTTCAAGATTTTTCTCTTTGTTTTTCGTTTTCAGATGTTTAAATATAATGTGTACTGGCATGTATTTCTTTGGATTTGTTCTCTTTGAGGTTTGCTAATAAGCTTCTTGCGTCTGTAGGTTTATGTGTTTTGCCAAGTTTAGGAAATATTCACCATTATTTATTTGAATAACTTTTCAGTTCTGCTCTCTATCTGTTCTCCTTCAGGGACTCTGATGACATGAAACTTAGATTTTTTGTTATGGTCCCACAGGTCCCTGAGGCTATTCTAATTTTTTTTTCAGTCTATTTTCTCTCTGTTGTTCAGGTTGGCTAATTTTTATTGTCCTATCTTCTAGTTCACTGATTCTTTCCTCTGGCCCCTCCATTTTGCTGTTGAGCCCATCCATGGAGCTTTTTATTTTGATTATTGTATTTTTCAGTTCTAAAATTTCCAGTTTCTTCTTTTTTTTTAAACATCTTCTGTTTCTGGGTGAGATTTTCCATTTCTTTCCTGAAAGCTTTCTAAATTTTCATTTGTTTCAAATGTGTTTGTAATGGCTGGTTGAAGCATTTCTATTCAGTCTTTTATCTTGTTGTTGGCATTTATTGATTGTCTTTTTTTATTTAGTTTGAGATTGTTCTGAATCTTGTTATGATGAGAGATTATTGATGAATCTTAGATGTTTTTGTATGATTTGTTTTAGCAGGCTTTCTTTGGCACTGTTCTGTCAGGGAAAGAGGAGGATGATGCTTTGTTACTTCCAGGTGGAGGTAGAAGTTCAGGCTTCCCACTTGGCCTTGGTTGACACCTTAGAGGGGTGTTTCTTGTTATTGCTGGGTGGGTTGGTACTTATGGTTCCCCATGTGGTCTTCAGTAACACCACAGTGGAGGTGACCTTGTTATTATTGGGTTTGGTGAAAGTTGTGGCTCTGTTCTAGGCCTCTTCCCACTACCTTGGGGTGTGTGGGAGAGAAGCCTTGTTATTACTGGATGGGAATGGACATCCAGGCCTCCCGTGGGATCTCTACTGCTTCTGCTGGGGATGGGGGGCTCTTTCTGGCTGGTGGGGATGAAGGACATGGCTCCCTATTTAACTTTCTCTGACGTCACCTCAGTGGGGGTGTTATACTGCCTCATCATAGCCTGGTAAGTTTGGAAGTCAAGGATTCCCATTTGGCATCTGTTGACATAGGTGGCATGGGACACACAGTTTTTTTTATGTGGTATTTGACTGGAGTAGTCTTTCTAGGTTGCCCCTTTCCTGGTCCTTTGGCTAGAGAGAGAAGATTTTTGTTGGAGCTGTTTTTCGTTTGTGCTCATTTGTGTTTCCAGGTTGCTAGCTTCTTCAGCTCTCAGTCTGTGGGATATGTGAGGCAAAAAAAAAAAAAACCAAAAAGAAAAAAAACCAAACCCCAACAACAACACACCCCCATGCAAAAAATCCTGACCCCCCCCAAAGCAAAACAAAAACCCCAGATGAAACAAACCCCTAAAATAAAATAACCCCAACAACCACCTCCCCCTCAACAGGGGTCTTCTTGCTGTGTTGTTTCTCAGGTCTGGAGTACTCTAGCTGTTTCCTTCTCTCCACCTTTCATAGTTTTCTTATATTTCTTTTTTATATAATGTCAAGAGTTTTTGGTTGTGCTTGGGAGGAATAGGGTAAAGTAGTATATCAACTCCATCTTCCTAGAAGTAGGAAGTTCCAGTTGCATTATTTTTTATTATTCCAATTTTTTCCCTGACTATTTTGAACATTAATCTGTTTCTATTTTGTTACTGGAGAGATTACAGCATGGATCAATTACTTATCAAAGTGTAATGAATGCATTTACCTGCTTCCTGGGCTATTGAAGGACTTCAGAACATTATTCCATTGAGTCCCCTCCTCTTCTATTTTTGTTGTGTTTTTTAATTCTATAGACAGGACATTATTATTACTATTTTATACAGAAAATGTTTATTGTTTTTATCAATATCTTCTTTTTGTATCTTAAACCTTTCATTTAGATCTTTTTCTTTCTGCCTTAAAGAGGAATATTTAGAATTTCTTTTAGTGAGTATATGTTTCCTTTTTTTTTGTGACCGGTAAGGGGATCGTAACCCTTGGCTTGGTGTCATCCGCACCGTGCTGAGCCAGTGAGCGCACCGGCCAGCCCTATATAGGAACCGAACCCGCGGCGGGAGCGCCGCTGCGCTCCCAGTGCCACACTCTCCCGAGTGAGCTATGGGTTCGGCCTGTGAGTATATGTTTCTGATGAGCTCTCACAGATTATGCTTTTCTGAAAATTTATTTGTTCTCATCTGTAAAGGATATTTTTGCATGTATGTATTTCAAGTTTGACACACTACTTGCAATTTATAGAAATTTCTTTTGCACCTTGAAGGTATTATTCTACTTTCTTTTGGTTTCCTTTGTTAATATTAAGAAGTCAGTTGTCAGTCTAACTATTGAACCTTTGAAGATAAGGTATCTTTTCCCTTTCTTGTAGCTTTTCAGATTTTCTTTGTCTTTGATTTTTTTGTATTTACACTATGATATGTTAAGATATGGATTTAGTTTTATAGTTTCTTGAATCTGTAAATTAGTGTCCTTTTTTATTGCTTCTTGAAAATTCTCAGCAATAATTATTTTAGATATATTTACTTTATGCTCTGTTTCCTCACCTTCTGAGTAAAAGAAATGAGTTAAAAAAAAAACTATGTTAATTTTCTGATTCTGTCTTCTGTGACTCTTAATCTGTTTTCCATATTTTAATAGTTTTGACTTTCTATGCCTTATTCCTGATAATTGCTTTTGACCTATTTTGTAATTCATGGATTCTCTTTTCATTTGTTTCATACCCATTATAAAACTCCTCCATTTTATTTTGTTACTAAGATATTTATTTTGAGATGTTATTTTTCTTTTTCAAATCTGCTGTTCTACTCTGTGTAGTTTTCTATTTCTTATTTTCAAGGTTGTCTTCTGTTTCTTTAAATGAAATAAGCATAGCTGTTTTATAGTTACTTTCACATAATTTTTTTTTTTTTTTTTTTTTTGTGGCTGACTGGTGTGGGGATCCAAACCCTTGACCTTGGTGTTATAACACTGCACTCTAACCTACCAACTTGGTCAGCACCACGCTCACCCAGCGAGCAAACCGGCCATCCCTATATGGGATCCGAACCCGCGGCCTTGGCGCTCCCAGCGCCACACTCTCCCGAGTGAGCCACGGGCTCAGCCCTAACCTACCAACTTGGTAATTCTTTATCTTAAATGGTTGTGATCCTGTTTGTTTTTTGTTTCTGATAGTTTTTATTATTTGTAGGAATAATTTAAGGCCTGGCTAATATGTAGATAACTTAACTCTCCCCTGGGAGCATTTGCATTTACTTTTGCCATGTGCATGGTGGCTCTATTCAACTGGGGCAATCTTAAGTCAGTTTCAAGGCTTGGGTTCCCTGAACCACTTAGGTCATGTGTATTTGGGCTTCAGGTCTGCCTGCAGGTTGGTTTACTTTTGCTTTCTCCTTTCATCAGGAATGTCCCAACTTATTGTACAAAAATTTCTTCTTGTACTCCTTCTACCTTGTGTAGTCTTTGTGTTTTGATATTTCTTTTCCTTATCCTATCATAATTTCAAATCAAAAGTCCAACTTTGCCAGGATCTACAGATCCCCTCAGGACAAAAGTAGGTTCTATGGATTGCTTGTTTCTCTAGGTTTCTATTTTCTCTTCACTGTGGCCTGGTAAATTCTTATTGTTTTTTCAGGAATTTAATGCTTTTACTATTCTTAATATTTGATCCTGAATTTTTGTTCCTTTTAGAGGAGTATTTGTTGAATGACATAGCTTAACATTATCACAGTGCAATTTTCGGTTTCAACTTTATATGTCATTTCTAGGAGCTTGATTTGTTTTGTTGATATCTTCCTTCTTTTAGTTTTTAAAGAATGTCATAATACTTATTTTTTAATTCTATAGGCAATAATTCTAATATCTGCAATCTTTGTGGGTTCAAGTTGGCCTTTTGTTCATCTTGCTGTCTCTGCTTATGGTACTTTGTTTCCTATTGTGTTTTTTGATTGTGAGGTTATGTCATTTCATCTGTGGAAATTCTTTAAGGCTTGTATTAGAAGTATATTTTTACAGAGAAAATTCGTATTTGCAGTTTCTGGGATTCTGGGGGGTACTTAGGAGCACTTAAAATTAAGTTTTAGCTGGGAACTCTTTTGAACATTCAGGCAGTGTACATTCAGTTTCTATACATGCCTAAGGGCTAGTTTGTAATTATAATTTCTCAGAAGAGAAATTTATCATCAGACTGTAAGAAATAGTATTATTGTGAACACCACAGTCATTAATCATCATTTCCCACTCTTCAGATCTACTTTTCCTATTTTTTTCTCAGAGTTAGACCACTGACCGTTTTATTGTATACAGTTTTTTCAGATTGGAATGTTTTTTAAAAAATTAAGCCCGAAACATCATTCTGTTGCTTAACATCCTTCATTGTTTTGCATGGCCTTCATGACTTATGAACCATAAGACTCTGAGCAAGTTATATAAATCCCATTATGGTACTGTTCTTATTAGCTTTCCAATCATATCTGTTATGCCTCCTCCCTTATACTTTAAGCATTATGCTAATAAAATATAATTCCTATATACTCGAGAACATGTCATCCTGTGTCTTCTATTTTTGCCTTTGTACGTGTTCTTTTACATGTCTGTGATCTGCTTTACTCGCCTTCCTTGTACTTTCCCTGTCTATCATTGCCTCCCCTTACCTCTAATCCTTACTTATCCTATTTGATGCCCCCTGTATTGTATACTCCCAGAAATTCTAGTGAGTACTCATCAGCACTAGTCATTGTTCATTTGTCTGCCTGGCCATTTGTGTCATAAATACCATGAATATTAAGGTCTGGTGTCAAGCATACATCACCATTGTCATTATTATAATAATAGTTAACATTAATTGATTATATACTACACACTGTGATTAAACATTTTAAGTTGTGCTATCTTGTTTAATCCTAACAGCAACTCTTCAAGATAGGAATAGTTGTCAATATTCTCATTTTCTAGGTGGAAAAAGTATAGTCAGACTTGTTAAGTATCATGCCCAAAGCCAGGTGGCTTGTAAGAGGAAATAGTATAATTTGAATCAGAGAAGATCCTGAAGTTCTTTTTTTCCCAAGTGTTTTTGAGGTTAAAGTGAATGCACACATATAAAGCACAGAGTCTAATACCCAAGTCTTAGTATTTAGTCAACCTTAGCTATTAAGTGCGGTCAAGAGCTTTTTTTTTCATAATTTAATATTTAAATGAAGAAATGTAACATTTAAAAAAATTAAAAATCAAGACAGGCAATAATGAAAATAAAATCATGAATAGTTTCACCATTAGGAGATAAACTGCTTTTAATATTTTAGTTATAGCCTTTCGTTTTACATGCATTGTTTACAAAGATACTGTTTTTATTATTTATTTATTATTATTATTTTTTAAATTACTTATTTTTATTGTAAAAAGTTGATTGTATGTACCTGTGGAGTACAGAGTTGAACATCAAAAACTCATGTGCAATATGTGATGCTCACATCAGAATAATTATTATATTCAGGGCTGACCCCGTGGCTCACTTGGGAGAGTGCGGCGCTGGGAGCGCCAAGGCCGTGGGTTCAGATCCTATTTAGGGATGGCCGGTGTGCTCACTGGCTGAGCGCGGTGCGAGCGACACCATGCCAAAAGTTACGATCCCCTTACCGGTCACAAAAAAAAAAAAAAAAAAAAAAAGAATAATTATTATATTCAATAATATACACTATCATTGCTATTCATGACCCTTTACCTATTTCTTCCTCTGCCCTCCCTTCCCACTTCTAGTAACCTCAGCTGTGCTTTTGAAAGTTCAATGTATTATTGTGAATGTTGTATCTTTCTATGTTTTATTTATATGTTTTTTATTTTAGCTTCCACTTATAAGTGAGAACATATGGTATTTCTCTTACTGTGCTTGGCTTATTTCACTTAATGTGATTTTTCTCTAAGTTCATCCATGTTGCTGCAAATGGCAATATTTCATTCTTTTTTATAGCTGAGTAATATTCTATTGTGTATATATACCACATTTTCCTTATCCATTTGTCATATGATGGGCATTTAGGTTGGTTCCAGCTCTTGGCTATTGTAAATAGAGCTGTGATAAACATGGGGGTGCAGGTATCTCTTCGACATGATGCTTTCCCTTCCTTTGGGTATATACCCAGCAGTGGAATAGCTAGGTCATGTGGTAGATCTATCTGTATTAGTTTGAGAAACTTCCATACCGTTTCTCATAAAGGCTGCACCAATTTACAGTCCCACCAACAGTGTAGGAGGGTTCTCTTTTCACCACGTCCTCCCCAGCATTTGTTGTTCTCCGTCTTTTGGATGATAGCCAGTCTAACTGGGGTGAGATGGCATCTTAATGTGGTTTTGATTTGCATTTCCCTGATGCTAAGTGACGTTGAGCACTTTTTCATGTATCTCTTGGCCATTTGTATATTTTCCTTTGAGAGATGCCTATTTGGTTCCTTTGCCTATTTCTCAATCAGGTTGTTTGTGTTTTTATTGTTAAGTTGTTTGAGTTCCTTATATATTCTGGATATTAATCTTTTGTCAGATGGGTGGTTTGCAAATATTTTCTCCCAGTCTGTAGGTTATCTTTTTGCTCTGTTGTTTCTTTTGCAGTGCTGAAGCTTTTTAATTTGATATAATCCCATTTGTTTACTTTTCCTTTTGTTGCCTGTGCTTTGGGAGTCATCTTCATAAATTCTTTGCCAGTCCTACTTCCTGAAGTATTTCCCTGCATTTTCTTTTTAGAGCTTTATAGTTTCAGGTCTTTTATATAAGTCTTTAATCCATTTTGAGTTGATTTTGGCATATGGTGAAAGGCACAGGTCTAGTTCATTCTTCTACATATGGATGTCCAGTTTTCCAAGCACCATTTATTGAAGAGGCAGTCTTTTCCCGAATGAATGTTCTTGGTTCCTTTGTCAAAGACTAATTGGCTGTTTGTTTTTGTCAAACGAAATTTTTTCTTTTTTTTAAAGATGACCGATAAGGGGATCTTCACCCTTGACTTGGTGTTGTCAGCACCATGCTCTCCCAAGTGAGCTAACCGGCCATCCCTATGTAGGGATCCTAATCCTTGGCCTTGGTGTTATCAACACCACACTCTCCCAAGTGAGCCATGGGCTGGCCTTCCAGCTTTATTATTTTCGCTCAAGGTTGGTTTGGCTATTTGGAGTCTTTTGTTGTTTCATATGAATGTTAGGATTGTTTTTTCTATTTCTGTGAATAACATCATTGGTATTTGATGGGGATTGCATTGACTCTGTAGATCACTTTGGGAAGTATTGACATTTTCATAATGCTAATTCTTCCATTCTAGGAGCAAGGAACTTCTTTCCATCATTTTGTGCCCTCTTTAATTTCTTTCAACGGTGATTTTTAGTCTTTATTGTAGAAATCTTTCACCTCCTTGGTTAAGTTGATTCCTAAGTATTTTTTTTTTGTGACTGTTGTAAATGGGCCTGCTTCCTTGATTTTTTTCTGCTAGTTCGTCATTGGAGTATAAAAATGTTACTGATTTTTGTGTGTTGATTTTGTATCCTGCAACTTTACTAAAGTTGCTAATCAACTCTAAGAGTTTTTGGTAGAGATTTTGGGCTCTTCTATATATAGGATCATGTCATCTGCAAAAAGGGAGAATTTGACTTCATCTTTTCCAATCTGGATGCCCTTCATTTCTTTGTCTTGCCTGATTGCTCTGGCTATTACTTCCAGTACTATGTTGAGTAGGAGTGGTGAGAGTGGGCATGCTTGTCTTGTTCCCATTCTCAAGGGAAAAGCTTTCAAGTTTTCCCCATTCAGGATTATATTGATGGAAGGTTTGTCATATATGGCTTTTATTATGTTGAGATACTTTTCTTCTATACCTAATTTGCTGAGAGTCTTTACCACAAAGTGATGTTGAATTTTGTTAAATGCTTTTTCTGCATCAATCGAGATAATCATATGGTTTTTGTCCTTGATTTTGTTGATGTGGTGTACCACATTTATTGATTTGCTTAGGTTGAACCATCCTTGAATCCCTGAGATGAATCCCACTTGATCATGATGTATAATTTTTTTCACGTGTTGCTGTATTAAGTTTGCTGATATTTTGTTGAGGATTTTTACATCTGTGTTCATCAAGGATATTGGCCTGTAGTTTTCTTTTTTTGTTGAATCTTTGTCTGGCTGTGGTATAAGGGTGATACTGGCCTTATAGAGTGTGTTGGGGAGAATGACCTCTGCTTCAATTTTTTGGAAGTTTGAAGAGAATTGGTATTAATTCTCTTTAAATATTTGGTAGAATTCAGCAGTAAAGCCATCTGGTCCCGAGCTTTTCTTTGTTGGAAGACTTCTGATTACTGCTTCAGTCTCTTTCCTTGTTATTGGCCTGTTCAGGTTTTCTATTTCTTCTTGTTTTAGTCTTGGTATTTTGTATGTGCCTGGAAATTTAACCATTTCCTCCAGGTTTTCAAATTTTTTGGCATAAAGTTGGTCATAATAGTCTCTAATGATTCTCTGTATTTCTGTGATATTGGTTGTTATGTCTCCGTTTTCATTCCTAATTTTTGTTATTTGGTCTTCTCTCTTCTTTTTTTAGTAAGTCTGGTTAATGGTTTGTCTATTTTATTTATCTTCTCAAAAAACCAACTTTTTGTTTGATTGATCTTTTGTATTGTGTTTTGGGTTTCTATTTCATTTAGTTCTACTCTGATCTTTATTTCTTTCCATCTACTACATTTAGGATTGGATTGATCTTGTTTTTCTAATTCTTTGAGGTATAGTGTTAGGTTGCTAATTTGAAAACTTTCTATACTTTTGACATAAGCATTTAATGCAATAAACTTCCCTCTTAGAACTCCTTTTGCAGCATCCACATGTTTTTGTATGATGTTTCATTACTTTCATTAGTTTTGAGAAATTTTTTGATTTCCTGTTTAATTTCTTCTTGGACCCAAATGTCATTCAGGAGCATGCTGTTTAATTTCTGTGTGTTTATAATTTCCAGAGTTTCACTTGTTGTTGATTTCTAGTTTTAATCCATGGTGGTCTGAAAAGATACTTGAAATGATTTCAATATTTTTAAATTTGTTGAGGCTTGATTTGTGACCTAGCATGTGGTCTATCCTGGAGAATGTTCCATGAACTGGTGAGAAGTATGTATATTCTGTAGTTGCTGGATAAAATGTTCTGTAGATATCTGGCAAGTCCAATTAGTCTAAAGTGTGGTTTAAATCCTGTGTTTTTCTGTTGACTTGTTGCCTAGATGATCTGTCCAATGTTGACAGAGTGGTGTTTAGGTCCCCTACTATTCTAGTATGGTTCTTTTTTAAAGTATTAAAGTCTATCTCTTTTCTTAAGTCTAACAATGTTTACTTTATGTATATGGGTGCTACAGTGTTGGGTGTGTGTATGTTTATGATTGCTATTTCTTCTTACTAGATAGATCTCTTTATCATTATATAGTAGCCTTCTCTGTCTCTTTTTATATTTTTTGGTTTAAAGTCTATTATATCCAATATAAGAATAGCTACTCCTGCTTGTTTTTGATTTCTATTTGCATGGTATATATTTTCCATCCCTTCACTCTTAGTTTGTGCGTGTCTTTACAAGTGAGGTGTGTCTCTTGTAAACAGCATATACTGGAGTCTGTCTCTTTAATCCAATTAGCCAGTCTGTATCTTTTGAGTGGGGAATTTAATCCATTTACATTTAGGGTTGTTACTGTAAAGTATTGTGATGCTTCTGGCATTTTATTGATTTTCATTTGTATATTTTGAATTTCTCATGTTTCTTTCTTCCTCTTTTATTTTCTTTGGTGTTTTTGGTTTTTTGAGGTGGTAAGATAAAATTTCTTTCTGCTTCTCATTTGCATTTTTGTTCTGTTTGTGGGTTTTGTTTTTTCTTGTGCATTCATGGAAGTAAGTATCATTTTTTTGGATTTCAGTTGCAGGACTCCTTAGAGGATTTCTTGTAGGGCTGGTCATGGTGGTGAACTCACTTGGTTTTTGTTTGTCTGGGAAATGCGCTATTTCTCCTTCATTTCTGAATGATAGCTTTGCTGGATATAGTATTCTTCACTGGCAATTTTTTCCTTTTAGTATTTTAAATATATCCTCTCATTCTCTTCTGGCTTGTAGGGTTTCTGTTGAGAAGTCTGCTCTTAGTTTGATGGGGACTCCTTTATATGTGACTTGATGCTATTCTCTTGCTGTTTTTAGGATTCTCTCTTTGTTATTGACTTTGAACAGTTTGACTATATAATGTGTCTTGAAGAGGACCTTTTTGGATTGAAACTGCTTGGGAATCTTTAAGCCTCTGGAGTCTGAAGGTCCATGTCTATCCCTATAACTGGGTAGTTTTCTGCCATTCTTTCACTGAATATGTTCTCAATGCCTTTCCTTTCTCCTCCCCTTCAGGAATCCCCATGATTTGGATGTTTGTCCACTTAAGATTATCTGCTATCTCTCTTAGATTATCTTCATTTAAAAAAATTCTTTGTTCTTTTTTTTTTGTCTGCCTTAGTTATTTTGAAGAGATTGTCTTCAAGATCAGAGATTCTTCTGCTTGCTCTATCCTGTTGCTTAAGCTTTCAGTTATGTTTTTTATTTCATTTAATGACTTCTTCAGTTCCATGAGTTCTGCTACATTCTTTTTTAAAGTATTAATCTCTTTGTAGATTTCATCCTTCATATCCTGGATAGTTTTGTCATTGTGTCATCTAAACTGCATCTTCTTGTAGCTCATTGAGTTTCATAAAGATTTTTATATGGAATTTCCTTTTGGTCATTTCAAGTGTTTCCTGTTCTATGTGGTCTGGCACTTGAGAGTCATTATATTCTTTTGGTGGACCCGTATTTTCTTATTTTTTTCTTTTTCATATCTTTAGTAACTTTATGTTGATGTTTATTCATTTGGAAGAGCAGTTCCTTCTTCTGTTACTCTCTTTCCCTGGACTCTGCTGGTGGCCCTTTTTGTTTCAATTCAGATGAGTGGTTAGCTGCAGTGGCTGCTATGGCTGCTGCTATAGTAGCAGGCCACCCTCAGGGTGGCAGTGGTTGTGGTGTTGACTTTGGCGGGTTGCCTGTGTGGCAGCAGTGGCTCCAGTGGTGGCAGGCTGCTTGTACAATGATGGTGGCTATCTGGCAGTGTGGGTGGTTGCAGTGACTGCTTTAGTGATGTGCACTAGCTGCCCACTTGGCTATACCTGGGTAGCTTTGGCTGTTATGACCTCCACAGCTGCCTGTGCAGCTACAGTGGCTGCAGTAGCAGCTGGGTTAACTTTCAGAGGTGGCAGTTGCACCATGGGCTGTAATTGCCTCACTTGCATCCACAGTGTCCACAGCAGTAGGTTTACCTTGTGGGGGTGGGAACTATACTGGCAGCTGCAACTGCTTTCCTTGAGTTTGCTGTGTCTGCAGTGATAGCAGGGTTACCTTATGGGGTGGCAAGTGGTACTATTAGTTGCAATAGCCTCTGATGCTTCTGCGGTGTCTGCAGCAGTAGGGGGGTTACTCTTTGGAGGCAGTGGTGCCACTGGCTTTTGGAACTGCCTCACTCTCGTCTGTGGTGTCCTTGGTGCTGTCATAGGTTGCAGTGGAGCTACCTTGTGGTAACAATAGCAGCAGAAATGGCTATAACTGCCCCACTCTCATCTACAGTGGCCCTGGTGGCTGCAGGGTCAATTTGCTGCAGGGGCAGTGGTGCTGGGGTCTGCCACTTCTTTAATCATTCCCTAAGTGGCCCTGGCAGCTGTGGGTTAATTTGCTGTAGGAACAGTGGCTCTGGATATTGCATCTGCCTCGCTCACTCTGTCTGGAGCTTTGGGGTTTAATTCACAGCAGGATCTCACTACCTCAGCCCCAGCTGGTCCTGCTGGTGTGATGGCTATGGTGGCAGCAGCTGCACTGTACGCAACTATGGCTGGGGGACCTGCAAGAAGCTGAGCTGGCTGTAGAGGCTGCTTGGCCAGGGGTCTTGCACGTGGTTGGTCTGGCTGGTATGGGGGCGTAGACAGCCGCTAGCAATATCTGCTGCACTGTAGGTGGCTGTGGCAGGGAACCCGCACATGGCTGGGCTGACAACCCACATGCAACAGCAGCATGTGTTGGGGCAAAACTCACGGTGGGAAGGCAGGTGATGGTCTCAGTTCCTGACGATGTCACTGGAGAGTGCAGTGCTAGTAGTGAAGGGCCTGTTCTGGTCTTCTTCTGTGGGAGAAACATGTCATAGGTTTCTCTAGTCCACCATCTTCCCACAGTTCAATACTGTTTTTAACCACCCTTTTTATTCTGTGATATTTTAGGAATATCCTTCCAAATTAGTAATCAATAAATAAGGTCTCCACCATAATTTTCAGTGGCTACATGGTTATACTATCCCATGTACTTACCTTGTCCACTTTTGGATATTTACATTGTTTTCAATGTTTTGCTATTATTAAAAATGTAGCACTGAAAATCTTTAAATATTCATCTTTGAGTTCTTGGGAGATAATAATCTTGAAAAGACTATAAAGATTGATGATGACCAATATTAGTGTTTCTATATTTGCATAATTCTCCCTCATTTTGAACTGTTATCTAATGGAGGAAAAAGAGTAATCGTTACAAATAACTAGTTTTCTTGATGTATATTTTCTATTAAGTACTACCTATCTATAACTTTCTCTTTCAGAATTACAGAGTGAAAATTTAAAAGAATCAAATGAGAAGCAGGATCATTTGACATCAGAACTAGAAGATATTAAAACATCTTTGCAAGCAAGTGTGGTATGATTTAAAAATTAATTAATGTGTAATAAGTCTCACACTATCAGTCAGTCAACAGATATTCATCGAATGTTAATACTATGTATAAGTATCCAGAGCTTAAAATGAAGAAGACAATACCAGTCTACAAAATGCTTATAGTTAGGGCCGACCATGTGGCGCACTCGGGAGAGTGCAGTGCTTGGGAGCGCAGCAGCGCTCCCGCCGCGGGTTCGGATCCTACATAGGAATGGCCGGTGCGCTCACTGGCTGAGCGCGGTGTGGGCGACACCAAGCCAAGGGTTGCGATCCCCTTACCGGTCACAAAAAGACAAAAAAAAAAAAAAAAAAAAAAATGCTTATAGTTAGGGACATTGAATAAAAACACATCAAAAGTATAACTAAAATACAAGATCATGCTGGGTATCAACAGAGTGATTCAGGCAAAAAATTGCTATAATAGTTCTAAGAATTGAAATAACACAGTGGTCTGTTTTGGCTAGGAAGACTCCATGGAGGAAGTGGAACTATAGGTGGGATTAGGAGAATGGTGAATTGGAATAAGATCAGTGGGTGGGCATTCCAGGGTGAGGAAGAAGGATGATGGGTAGGATGATGTGGAGGGGAAAGGGGACAGCAAATTGACAGAAGCAGATGAGTTAAGCTTTTTTTTTTTTTTAAAGCCTCTGGATCATTGCTTTTGTCTTGTACTAAATTTCATTTAGAATTCTCAAAAGTCTTTAGAGGAAGATTTACAGGTAGCAACAAAAATGATATATCAGCTCACTGGAGAAAAAGAAGCTCAAATGGAGGAATTTAATAAAGCTAAAGCTGCTCATTCATTTATGGTTACTGAACTAAAAACTACAATCTGCAACTTGAAAGAATTAGTGAGAACAGAACAGCAAAGGTAAAATATTTCTTATTTTTAATAAAATCAGTCAATAAAAATAACTAACTTTAATGTTTAGTGTCATTTTCTGTTTATTGCCAACTGATGTGTAGTTTCTATAACAACTGTAACCATGCCTATTTTTTTTTATGTATGAAGTGGGAATACATTTTACAAGTTTGTATTGGGTAGGCAGGTGTCCTAGGGAAAGATTTAAAAGCAGGCATTTTCTAGGATTGTTCCCATGTGCGCTTTGCCATAGAGTCAAGCTGTAAAGACAACCTCATAAGGACTGATGCAATGAAATGTCATATTTAATGGAACTGTGGATTGTTATTAGCTTTGTAGAGATAACTTCCAGGCTGTGTGGCTTGTGTTACTGGAGGGGGGGTGAGGAGTAGGGGGTGGGTCTGCAACCTTCTTTCTGACTTATAAAATTTATCAACTAGCCTTGTATAGAGTAGGTAGTAATCTATATTTTTATATTAATGGATTAATAAATATGATTAACTGTATATAAAATACATTTATGTTTTCATTTCATCTTAATATTTGTAGTTTGTCTAAAACTTGAGTGTTAAAGACTTGATCTAATTTTCTCTACTTTATATGAAGGAAATATTCATATATTTGGTATGAATATTTGGTAGAATAAGGGACAGGACCAAGTTTCTCTCTGAAGTCATGGCCTGGCCTTAAGGTATTTCTACTCCATTAGCTTATGCATGGTAAGGGAAAGAAAGCTAACTTCTTTATTAACTCCTCTAATCTTTTATATTCTTGATTGGCCTATCCTGGAAATTTTCTAATTTTAAAATTGTAAGTTACCTTAGATTCATCTGGCCAGTTACCTCAGTTTAATAGATTGATGAAAAGGAAAGCCATAGAAATTAAGCAAATTATACATTGTCTCATATTTATATTTTTCCTAAGGCAGGATTCAATCTCTTTCAAAGTTCTGGGATGGATTAATTTGATTTTCATCAATAGCTAAGAGATAAATTATAATCATAAATGTTGAGGTTTTATGTAGATGTAGTTAATATACAATTATGTAGTTATAGTAGTATCTTATTTTAAAATGTTGCAGTATATGGCACAGAGTAGGTACTCAATAAATGTTTAATTATTGAGTAGGTTAACCTATGCTAAGATATATCAGTTGCTAAATTGTACCTGTTATAGTTCTTAGATGAATTCTAACTAATAGAATATTTTACATTGTAAAATAATATATTTACAAGATCGGAAAAAAACGAAGATCAACTGAAAATATTTACCATGGAGCTTCAGAAGAAGTCAACTGAACTGGGTAAGATTTAGAATAATATGTGTGCTTTGATAATCTTAGCTAATTATAAAAGCATAAACACAATTTCAGAATGAAATATGATTTCTCTTCTGTCATTTGCCAGTAGTGAGTATTTGATAATTTTTTTATTTGATTGTTTTAAGATAGAAAATTTAAACCTTAAGAAAGACTGTTCAGTTTCATTATGTAGTTTATAGATATTGAGAAGTATAAGGAGCCTAAGAGATGCTTATATTCCATTTTCGTTATTTTAGGACTTAGAGGCCTTAATAATTTTTCGTGAGAAAAGCTTGTTATATTTTAATTGAATTTTGAAATTTCATTGGTTAGTCATGATGAATTCTGAACTATTTATAAGAAAGTATGATCCTGTTTTATCAACTAGCTTTTTTTTGGAGGGGCAGCTGACTGGTAACAGAGATTGAACCTTCAACCTTGGTGTCATTAACATGATGCCCTAACCAACTGAACTAACTGGCCTGCCCCCTATTTTATCAAATGGTGGTGTTAATATTAAACAACTTTCATGGCCAAAAGAGAGAGAAGTTTTGTAGTTATTTTGTGAATTTATGACCATTTAGTTAGCTAAATCTAATAACCCATGCTTTATATATAGAAATCTTCATATCTACAAATGTGGAGAATTACAGATACAAAATATATATTTTTAAATTTCAGTGAAAATTATTTTTATAATTAAAAAAAATTCTTGAATTGTCAGATATTTTTCTAAGATATCTCCATAATTTTTTATAAGTTTTATTATTAGCTTTGAATACTGTGTAATTAAAATAATTGCAACTAATATTGCCTAGTATCTTAAATGCTTGCTTAACATTTCACAAGTAGTTAGGCTGTTTGGTTGAACTTTTGAACACAGTTTATGCTTTTTCTTTTGCAACACTTAACTTTCCACTATAGGTTAACTCTTGATGATCCGAAATTGTACTAACGCAAATAATTTAATTTTTTTAGTGTTACTTTATATTAGAATGGTTGTAAATACATTCCTTATTCAATTTTTTAATCTTCAGAGTATGTATAAAGTACTGTTTTAAATCATTTCATATATCTACTTTCTCTAGAATTATTAAATTGAATGTTATAGACTAAAGAATAATTTTGGTCTTTAAAATATCTCTAATGGATATTTCTTTATAATAATTCAGTCTAATATTGAAATTAAGTGGATGTTTTTTGCCATATTAAAAACTTTCAGTTCTGCAATGTGATATTTTCTCGTGAGAAGTTTGAATAAGGAATTCTAGAATTGTGAAACAGTACTTTGTGTGCTTTTAAGCATTGTCATAGATATTGTTGACATCTTGTAAACATTATAAGAAGTAAAATACCATGCTCTTGAGAAATTTCTAATTATTGTGGGAGAAAGGTTGAACAGATAAAACTGTTAGAGCAGTGGTGTCCAAAATGAGGGATGAGCAAGAATTCTATTAGGGTAAGAGAAGAAATTATTAGAACTTCTATTTCTATTTATTTTTATGTTTTACATATGTTATATAATGAGTAATATCATCATACGTATTCATATAAACATATGAACATAAAATGTGTATTTTTATCTTATACGTATGTATATTTTTGAGGCGAATACTCATAGATTTCTTATTGATGGAGGTATGTTAATGCTGATACCAAAAGGAAGCCAAAGATATCAATGTGTAATGCAGAGTTGGGGAAGACTTTATGGAAGAGATAGATTTTAAAAGTAAACTTTAAGGTATAGGGAGGCTTTGGATAGTTTCAGAGGATACTGGAGGATGATGGAGTCTAGGATGATTATGTGTAGAAGAGCATTAACAATGACATAGTTACTCAACATTAATGTATTTCCTTCTTTCACTAATAGCGTAGTTCTCCAAGCCAGAAATCTTGGATGGTATTCTGTACCTTTCCTTCTCCCTTATGCTTTACTTCTAATGGGCTATCCAGTGCTGGTGTTTCTAACTCTCAATATCTAACTCATAAAGTCAAACTAATGTAAGAGTTCCTAACTGTTGAATATCTTTCGAATCTTTCCCTTTTCTTTCATCCCTACAGAACTAGAACAGTTCAAGTCCTCATTTTCTCTTCCTTGGTTTTAGAGTTTCAAGTATATTCTCTTGGCTTAGCAGAAGATGTATGTGGAAAAACATACTGGAACACATTATGTTTGTCAGATTGATCATCAAACCATGCTGTAGATTACCCTCATTTCTCCTCATCTTTACCCATCCCTTGCTGTATTCATCAACCTTCTATTTGCTTAGCCTTTCTTTCCTAACATTTTAAATTACCCCAACAACCCTCATTGTTTATTGCTTTGTTTCCTGGCTACACTTCATATTCTTCTGATATTTCCTTAGGCTTACATCTTGGTTGGAGTGTTTCTCCATCTTCTCAGCAGTCTCAGTCCTAAAACTGCTTTTTATCTATGTACTGCTCAGATACACCTAATCTACCCCTTATATGTTGGCATTAGGTCTGGACCGGGCACCTCTGACCAGTACTAACTGCAATAGCTTGCTAATCAATCTTTTTGTTTCCATTTTTATTCACCTTTTACACATTTTCTATGTTGCTGCTAGAGTGTTCTTTTAAAAATACAAATCTGATTATTCTGTGTTGCAGATTTAAGAACTTTCTCATTGCCTAAGTTTAAACTGTGTAGATATCAGCTGTCTTTTTGCTGCTCATTTGAAGAATGAGGGTAGTGCATAGCAAGTAAATTAAAGCCAACCGTGAAATCTATGCCAAATAATTTTTTCCAGTATCTTTACTTGGTACAGTTTGCTTTGTTGCTTCATGTGTCTCCCATCTTCAATTCAGTCTAATTTTGCTCTAATAAGTCTTATTCTTGCGGTCATTTTCCCACATATGTACCCATTTTTGCTTTCAATCTGGTTATGTAACAGATTCTCCCTCTAGTGTGTTTTATTACTTCTGCTCTGGTTACTAGATCCATAACACTGACTATTGAACTAAGACATGGAATCTTTATTCCTCATTTATATAATAGGGAACATAACAGACATGATCTTTGTTTTCATGAGGTTTGCATTCTACTTGGGGAGACATATTAAACAAATAATCACAAATAAATGTTTAATTACAAGTTGAGATAAGTGCTATGAAGGAAACAAAAATGATGCAATGTAAGAAAATAATAGAGCCTAATTTAGATTTGGTGGTCAGGGCGGCCTTCAGCTGAGACCTAAAAATTAAGTGAGATATTTTATGTTAGGTGAAGCATAAGAAGTTGAAGAGAGCTTTTCAGCCAGAGGGAAAATATGTAGAAATTTTCTGAGATGTGTAAGGAGCTTGGGTCCTTCAAGTGACTGAGTGAAAGCCTCTGTGACTGAGTGTAAGTGATATGGAGAGAGGAATGAAACGAGTACAGGGAGATAAATCAAGTAGGGCCAAGGAAATAAATTTTGATTTTTTTCCAACAGTGAAGAAAGACCATTGAAAGATTTTAAGTAGAGGAAAAACATGATCTGCTTTACGTTATTAAAGGATCCCTACCTCTGTGTGGCAGATAAATCTGGTGATGGGTGGAGAGTGCTAGAAGTGAGGAAAAGAGTAGAAATGGAGAAATGAGATTAGAGTTTATTTGAATACTCCAGGCATGAAAGAATATCATTTAAAAATGGAATTGGAGACAACACACTGTACCCTACAAATATATACAATTAAAAACAAATTAAAAAAATTTTAAATGGAATTTTATCACACCTCTTCTGCTACCTCTTTTGGTAGGCTCATTAAATTTGAAGATATTTTGTCATCTTTAGCTCTGAAAAATATTTTTCTATTATTTCCTCTTTTCTAGTGTCAGATCTCTCTCTCGGAAGTCCAGATATATAGACATTGGCAATTCTGGATTTGTCCTTAATGTTTTTAAACTTTTGTGTTATACCTTCTTCCTCTTTGTTCTTTTTTGTGAATTTGGAGAAAATATTTTTTGGTTTCTCCCCTGGTAATTCAATCTTTAACTGTTTGTCTATTTTGCTATTTTAAAAACCTCAGTTGTCAAAATTTAAATTTCCAAGAGCTTCAGGTAATCTATTTCAGCAATATAGTATCCTGTTGGAACATATTATACTTAGCAAAATGTCTGCTTCTGTTTACTCTATTAATTCTTCCTCCTTGAGTTTTAGTTTTTCTCTTAGTTGAATTTGAAGCTTCTCTTTTACTATTTTACATTTCTTCACAAATTTTTGGTACCTTCTGATTGTTTGCTCTTCTGTGTATTTGAGAATCCATCTTCACCCACATGTGTATTATAATCTGATTCTTCTGATTATGGGGGCAAGTGAAAGGAGCTGTAAGGAGGGGTGGGCTTGGTAGTTTGTCTTTCAGTTTAGGGGATGTTTATCTTGCTTAGGGATCATGAGCCGTTTGGGACACTACCGTGCCCTTTTGACCCCAATTTCCAGAATCCTTGCTTTAACTTGAGGTGGGCTTTGTGGAGGGAAGTGTGGTTATCTAGTCTAGTTGTTCCACATAACTGTCACTGAATTAGTATGAGTTTTTCCCCCCCAAGGATTCCTCAATTTTCTGGTTTGTTTATGGTAGTCGACAGTCTTGTTTTGTTAACATTGTTCTTTTGTATATATGTGTATAAATATATTTTTTCTTGTATCCTTTTTTCTAATTATATGGGATTGGGGTGAGAAAGAGTGTGGAGACATGCTTAGTCAACTGTCTTCAATCAGTCCTCAAGTTTTTAAAAATTAAGTATTTTTTACCTAAAATGAAACTTTCTGGTTCAATAAACTTTGCATGTGACAAGTTTTCTTTTAGATTCTATATTGACATTTTGTATTTTGTTGATTTTTCCTTAAATACTGTGAGCAATTATTACAAGTGTTTTTTTAAATGTACAGAGTCTGAGAAGTTTCCAGCAAATCTGTTATATCTCTAATAATTAATAACCCTTAACAGTGAGGAAATAAAATATTTCAGGCACAATAAGTTTTCAAGTGACAGTCGGCCATCATTAAGGAACTCCATAGGCAGTTTAAAAATTTAAGAAAGGAGAAAAAAGCAAGGAGGTTTAGGCCGGAAAGATTTTTCAATTCATTATCATAATGTTGCATTTATGAAAGTATAGAAATGATTGTAAAGCATTATTATTTAGGGTGGCAAGAAGGAAGGGCGTCAGCAAAAGAAAACAGGATGGAGCCAGGATGTAGAGAGGAAACAGGAAATATGAATAATGCAAGGTCTTCAAAATCAAAAGGTGAAAGTAGGGAGTGGTTAATAGTATTAAACATTTTAACGCTCCACAGTGATGAAGACTGAGAATTGCATCACTAAATGGTTATTGCTGATCTTTCATATAATAATTTTATTAATGTCATGGAGATAGGCATTCATTTTGTATGAAATTAAGAAAGAAAGAAATGTGTAGATAACAAACAGTAATTTGTCTGCAAATCAAAGTGAGAAATTTGACAGTAGCTTGAAAAGACAGAAAGGTCTGTCATATATTTTGTTTTATATTCATATAGGGTGTTCAGATGGGATAGGGGAAATTAAAGATTCCTCTACATAGAGCCTGTGTATATTAATAACTTGGAAGCTAAAGTCTCAGAGGAGGTTGGAATGTTGAGTTCCGAAGTACAATTGTCAGAGCTTGAGAAAAGAGGATCACTTCTTTTAAGTTTAGAGTGAAGATTAATAAGAGTCCAGATGTTTAGATAGTGATGAGTGGAAGGTAAAGGCATGTGCTGACCTCATTCCAAATACATTTTATATAGATACACTATTTATTTTGTTTTATGAACTTTGGGCTCATTTGGTTGTAGAAACATTACTATTAAAATTTATCCATTATTATTTTTGCATAGATTTGGATTTTCTCTATGCTTTACAGTGCTCTAGTTGCATTATTCTATGTTCTTTGATTTTACCTTTTCAGATGATTTCCTATTCTTTTAATACAGCCTTTAACACATTTACATTTTTTTGCTTATTTTAGAAGAAATGACTAAGTTTAAAAATAACAAAGAAGTAGAACTTGAAGAATTGAAAAAAATCTTGGTAAGTAGATAGTCTTTCCTATTAATAAATATATAGCAATTACTTTTCAAAATAATATTGATTCCAGTGACTTAGATTCTCACACTATAGATGTTTTATGCTAATTTTTCCAGCTAAAGTATAAGAGAATTACATTTGGTTTTAAGAAAACTGAATCTTCTCTGTACCAATTTTACACGTCTTGTTTTGGTCAAGGTGTTTACATTATTTGAATATGTGTTGATGGCACTTTTAAAAAAGATCAAATATACATGTTATGTAGCTGATTGTAAATTTGGTACTTTTGGATGCTTTAGCTTTGATACCTTTGAGCCGCAGGGATGCAATTTTGAGAAAGATACATATGATATACAAGGGCACTTCAAAAAGTTCATGGAAAAATAAAAGATAAACATGATTTTTCCCTTGAACTTTTTGAAGTACCCTTGTATGTTTAAGTACGTATGTTTAGTGTTCTGCTAGAATCATGGTTTTATTTATTTATTTTTTTGGTTGCTGGCTGGTATGGGGATCTGAACCCTTGACTTTGTCATTAGACCAGCTGAGCTAAGTAAGCAGCCCAGAATCATGTCTAATGAGTTTGTAGGATAAGACTTCATTATATTTTAATGGATTAAAGTGTGTAGAGCATGGATTGGCAAGCTTTCTTTGTAGAGGACTAGATAGTAAATATTTTAGACTTCATGGGCCATACATGATTTCTTTTAATTCTTTCCTTCTTATATCCCTTTCCTTCCCCTGTCTTCTCTCTTCTATTTTTAACAACCTTGTAAAAATTTAAGAACTATTCTTAGGTCAAGGGTCTACAGAAAGAGACTGCAGGCTGAATCTGTCTTGCAAGCTGTAGTTTGCGGGTGCCTTACATAGAAGACAATATTATTTATGACTACAGATATTTGATTTTGTATTTATCTATCACATCTCTACCTGATTTTGCAACTCCTTGTCCTTTGCATCTCTTGGGAAGCATTATTTCCAAATGCTTATTCTTTATCCATTGAATTGCTTTTGTAAAAACTCTTGTAACTAATACTAATGTTTTACATTACTTTCACATTTGCTAATGCATACTTATACTTCAAGTCTCAGCTTAAATGTCAGTGCTTTAGGAAACCTCTCTTGACACTCCAGGTGAGGTATAGGTATCTGGCTTCTTTGCATAGCACCTTGAATTTTTCCTTTATAACACTTAACACAATGAAATTAACTTATCTTTGGTATAATTGTTTAAGACTTTATTCACCCTTTAGACTTCCCCTTACCTAGGATAGTGGATGGCACATAGTAGGTGCTCAATAATAAATAGTGGAATGAAAATATGCTCCAGTAAGGGCTAAGAGTCCATGTCCTGTTTGTCCTGTAACCCTAGTACTTAGCACAATGACACTTTTTAAGTACTTTATAAATATTTATTGAATGAATACTGAAGCATTGTCTTTAATATGAAGATTCACTCCTACAGGACAAGACAGGTTTGGAGTTTTGTTATATACGAACAGCAATAGAGCATAATTAATATCTTGGTCCTCAGGATCAGAATGCCTCGATTAATATCCAGCTCTTTACTTGCTAGCTGTATGACCTAGAGTAATTTATCTAAACTCTTGATGTCTCAATTTTTCCATCTATGAAAATGGGTAAAATAATTGCATATATTTCATAGAGCATTTGTGAGGAATAAATAAGATAGTACATTTACTCATTTAACAAACATATTTGATGAGTTCCAATTATGCTATACTTTGGGGATACCTTGGGGAGCCAATGGATGCATATCCTGCCTTCAAATAATCACACTTAAAAGTACAATCATGGGAGAAATTGGTAAAGGACCACAAAAAATGTTTACGCTGTGTAATGATAAAAAAATAAATTAAAAAATTACAGTCACTCATTCAAATGTAATACTACAGCAGCGACAAGGGCAATAAATGATCAGTTCACAGTACCATGAGGCCTATAATAAAGGGATTTGAACTAGTTAGATAGGTCAGGAGAGGTGTTTTTGAAGAAGTAAAAACTGAACTGAAATCTGGAGAAAGAAGGAAATAGCATATCAGGTAGAGGAAATACTGTGTGCAAAGATTCTTTTATGAGAAGGGAGGTTGGTGAGTTCAAGATGTAGTACAAGGAAGAGTGTGGTGCAAAATGAGGCTAGAAAGCTACATAGTAGGAACCTAGCAATTCATGGCCTTGTAAATAATATCAAGGGAATTTTGTGTTTATCCTAAGAGAAATGGGAAGCTATAAAGAATTCTAGCAGGGAGTGAGTTGATCAGGTTTGCATTTTGAAAGTTTCATTTGGCTTGCAGTATGGATAATAGTATTTTAAGGTAGAACAGTTAGAAGTACACAGTCATAGTAGCCAGAAGAAAGATGATGGTAGCTTAGGCTGGAGAGTGGTGGTAATAGTAGTAGTGAGAAAAGTGGATGGTTTTGAGAGCTATTTAAGATTTAAGTACTTGGGATCAATGTAGGGTGATGTTATTACTTGTTGAAGACTCCTCCTTTCTCCATTGAATTGCTTTTTCACATTTATAAAAAATTAATTGCCCATATTTGTGTGGGTCTGTTTTTGGACTCTCTTCTATTCTCTTGATGTATTTGTCTATCCATTTGCAGTATTGCAGTGTCTTACTAGCTCTGTACTAAGTCTTAGAATTGTGTAGTGCGATTCCTCCAACTTTATTATTCATTTTCAAAATTGTTTTAGCTATTCTAGTCCCTTTATATTTCCATATAAATTTTAGCAGAAATTAGTTTATTTATATCTAAATATGCTTCCTAGGATTTTGATTAGAGTAGTGTGAAATATATACATTAATTTGGGTTGAATTGACATCATTACTATGTTGAGTCTTCTAATATGTGAACACAGTTTCTGTCTCCATTTATATAGATTTTCTTTGATATCTTTCTTTCTTTTTTTTTTTTTTTAGAAATATACCCTTTTGAAAACATTGACCTAAAAATTTGATTGCTTTTTTTCTTTTTTTTATTATTTTTTTAATTTTTAATTTTATTTATTTTTTTAAAATTTATTTATTTATTTATTTAATTATTATTTTTTTTAAATTTTATTTTGTCGATATACATTGTGGCTGATTATTGCTCCCCATCACCAAAACCTCCCTCCCTTCTCCCTTCCCCCCTCCCCCCAACAATGTCCTTTCTGTTTGCTTGTCGTATCAACTTCAAGTAATTGTGGTTGTTATATCTTCTTCCCCTCCCCCCCGGTTTTGTGTGTGTGTGTGTGTGTGTGTGTGTGTGTGTGTGTGTGAATTTATATATTAATTTTTAGCTCCCACCAATAAGTGAGAACATGTGGTGTTTCTCTTTCTGTGCCTGACTTGTTTCACTTAATATAATTCTCTCAGGGTCCATCCATGTTGTTGCAAATGGCAGTATTTCATTCGTTTTTATAGCTGAGTAGTATTCCATTGTGTAGATGTACCACATTTTCCGTATCCACTCATCTGATGATGGACATTTGGGCTGGTTCCAACTCTTGGCTATTGTAAAGAGTGCTGCGATGACCATTGGGGAACAGGTATACCTTCGACTTGATGATTTCCATTCCTCTGGGTATATTCCCAACAGTGGGATAGCTGGGTCGTATGGTAGATCTATCTGCAATTGTTTGAGGAACCTCCATACCATTTTCCATAGAGGCTGCACCATTTTGCAGTCCCACCAACAATGTACGAGAGCTTTCTTTGATATCTTTCATTAGCATTTTGTAATTTTCAGCGTACAGATCCTGTACTTGTTATGTGAGATTTATACCTAATTCTTTCTTTCTTTTTTTTTGCAGGTATTTTAAGTAGTATTTAAAAATGATTTTCCAGGCTCATATTGCTGGTAGATGAGAATATGATTGATTTAGGCACTTGTACCCTGTGTTCTTGCTAAATTCATGTATTCTAGGAATTTTTTAGTAAATTCCTTGGAATTTTTTATGTAGACAATTGTGTTGTCTGCAAATAGGGACAGTTTTATTTCTTCCTACCCAATTTATGCATTTTATTTCTTTTTCTTGCCTTATTGCACTGCCTCAGATTTTCAGTATGGTGAATAAGAGGGGTGGGCATGTACATTTTGATATCCTGATCTTAAGGGAAAAAATTCAGCATTTCACCATCAAGTATGATGTTAGTTGCAGGTTTTCTTGTAGGGTGTTCTTTTTCTTTTCCTAGCTCACTGAGAGTTTCTTATGAATCATGTTGAATTTGGGGCCTAGAGATTTCTTTTTGGCAAGGTATTTAGCTATGAATTTAATTTCTTTTATTGTTATAGAATTTTGCCTGTTTTATCTTGAGTGATTTTGGTAGTTTTTGGTTTTCAAGGATTTAATCCATTTCATCTAGTTGTCAAATTTCTGTGCATTGAGTTGTTTATAGCATTCCCTGTTATCCTTTTAATGTTTATGGAGTCTGTAATGTTATCCTTCCTTTAATTACTGATATTGGTTATTTGTGTCTTTTCTGTTTTCTCTTTGTCAGTCTTGATGGAGGTTTATTCATTTCATTGATTTTTTTTCTTTTTTCAAATTGGCTTTTTGTTTCATTGATTTTTCTCAATTTTTTTTAATTTTCAATTTCATTGATTTGTGTTCTTATCTTTATTATTTCCTTCCTTCCTTCTTACTTTGGGTTTATTTTGCTCTTCTTCTATATTCTTAACGTAGAAGCTTGGATTCTTGTTTTGAGACCTTTCTTTTCTATAAGCATTAATACTGTAAAATTTCTCTAATCATGTCTTTAGCTGTATTTCACCAATTTTGGTATGTGCATTTTTGTTTTCTTTTAGGTTAAAATATTTTCTAATTTCTCTTTTTATTTCTTCTTTGACCTTAGGGTTATTTAGAAGTGTATTGTTTAATTTTCATGAATTTGGAGATTTTCCTGTTTTATTTTTGTTAGGCATTTTTAGTTTAACTTTATTATGATAGAGAATATACTTTTATTTATTTATTTTTCTATTTGTTAAGGTTTGTTTTATAAATCAGGATATGGTATATCTTCGTGAGTGTTCCATATGCTCTTGAAAAGAATGTGTGCTCTGCTATTTTTAGGTAGAGTAAATTATAAATGTCAGTTAGGTGCAGTTGGTTGATGGTGTTGTGCATATCTGTTTTCTATTGAATTTTCAAATCGAGTTCTATTATTTATAGAGAGAGGAGTGTTAAAATTTCCTACTATGATTTTGAATTGTTTGTTTCTCTCTTTAATTCTTTCAATGATTGCTTCATGTATTTTGAATTTCTGCTGTAAGCCTCACATCTTATATAACTATTGTATCTTCCAGATGAATTGACCCTTTCATCATTATTAAATGCCCTCTTTATCTCTGATAATACCCTTTTGTCTTAAAGTCTATTTTAACTGATATTATTGTAGCCACTCCATGTTTCTTATGCTTATTGTTTATATAGTATATCTTTCAACCTGTCTTAGTCTTTATATTTGTATATATCTTTCTATATGTAGCCTGTATATAATTGGGTCATTTTTTATCCACTCTGACAGGCTGGTAATTGGAGAGTTTAGACAATTAATATCTTCAAAAATTGTTTAAATGTTGACATGGTTCAATTAGATTTACCACTTTAAAGCTTGTTTTCTATTCCTTTTGTTTTGTTTCTGTGTTTCATACTTTCTGCCTTCTTTTAGATTATTTGAATATTTTTGGTATTTTAATACCTAAAATATATTTATTGACATTTTATCTATATCTCTCTGCATTTATTTCTGTGCTTGCTCTAGGGATTATAACCTATATTCATTACTTTGTCTACTTTGAGTTGATATTGCACCACTTCATGTCAAATGTTGAAACCTTTGACTATATATGTTCATTTACCCACCTTGTCTTTTATGCTAGAGTTATCATATATATTACATCTACATAAATTTATATCCTCACAAGACAGTGTTTTATTTTATTTTATTTTACAAGACAGTGTTATAATTTTTGCTTTAAGCAGTCCTATGTTTTTTAAAGAACTGAAGAGTAAAAAATGATCTTTTACATTACCCTGATATTTACCATTTTTGATATTATTTATTTTTTTCCAAAGATCCAAGTTTACGTCTAACATTGTTTTCCTTCAGCCCGAGGAACTTCCTTTAGTATTTCTTGTAGTGCAGTTCTGCTAACAACAAACTTTCTGTTTTCCTTTTTTGAATACATCGTTTATGTAATCTTCATTCCTGAATGATATTTTTGCTGGATACTGAATTGTGGGTTGACAATTTTTTTCATTCAGCACCTTAAAGATGGTGTTTTATTGTCTTCTACCCTCATGTTTTATAATGAGAAATCCACAAATGTACTGTCAAGATTTTCTCCTTAACTTTGGTTTTACAGCATTATGTAGATAAGGTTGAATTATTCTGTTTTGATTCACTGTATTTCATAACTATGTAAATTTTAAACTTTCTTTGAATGTCAGTAGTTTTGGCCATTATTCCTTCAAATATATATATTTTTCCTGATCTGTTTTCACTATCCTCTCCTTCTGGAATTACAATTATATATCTATTTGATCTTTTTATATTTTCCACAGGTCCCTGAGGTGCTATTCATTTTCTTTCAATATTTTTTTCCTATCTGTTTTCATATTAGATCATTTATATGGTTCTGATATTCAACTTCTCTGTCACTTTCCTTGTAATCTCTATTGGGATTTTAAGCCCATACAGTGAATTTTTTTTACCAGTTCTAAAATTTCCATTTGATTCTATTTTCTATTTCTTTCCTTAGATTTCTTGTCTTTTAAATTTATTTCAAGAGTAGTTTTTGTACTTGTTTGAGTACAGTTATAATAGCTGCATCAAACTCTTCATCTGATAAGGTTCTCACATCTTGGTTATACTGGGATTAGCATAGGTTGGTTGCCTTTTACCTTGAGAATGGTTGAAATTTTACCAGTTCTTTGTATATTGAATAGTTTTGGATTGTATTCCGGACATTGTGAAGGTTATGTTATGGAGACTCTGGGTTCTATTTTATTCTTCTGAATAATGTAAATGTTTTTGTTTTATCCAACAATTAGTGAGCTAAACTCAAAAATAAGTTTGTCTCACCTTGTATGAATAGTGCTTCAAATCTCAGTTTAATTTTCTGGGCCTTTGTTGCAATGCTTTTGACTCTGTTTTTGAATGTATGCTTCATGGGTTGTTTTTAGATTTGTTTAGTGTTAATATGTAGAATTTGGAGAACACTTTTGCTGCTTCTCTGTTTGGTATGATTTTTCCTTCATATCTGGCATCTGGTCATGATTCACAGGCTTCCTCTCCCTGGTTACTCCAGCAAGAAAGATGGTGGAGTTTCTATTGTAGTTTTTGCTGCCTATACAATGCTGCTGAGCAGTGACATTCCACAATTCGGACAGAGCTGCCAGAAACTGAGAAACTCACTTTTCTCCCAGTCACTTGTGCTAATTTTTTTTTAAACTCTTTAGAATCCTTAGGAATTATAAACAAACAAATAAATAAATTTTGTCCAGAGTTTATAATGGTTATCAATAGAAGAGTTGGTCTGTAGGTTTGACAGACTGAAAGCTCGAAGACTGCTTCTATCTTTTGATTTGTAAAATGGAGATATAAACATCTAACTTTCTTAGAGTAGTGTATAAGGAATAAACATATATTTTAAACAGTTAGGACTAGGCATACAGAAGTCAGTCAGAAGGATGGTTATTGATTATCAGTCTATTTTCACATTCCTTGACATAATTCAAACCCTTGTCATCTCTTGTTTGTTTTGGCATAATAGACTTATAACTGATTTTCTTATTATTATTCACCCTATTTAAGCTTTCTTCTGCAATATTGCTTGTGTTATTTTTTTGAATGAGAAATATGGTCATGTTATATTGCTGTATCAAACCATTTAATGGTTCCACATTGCCTATAGATAAAATTCAAACTCTTTAACTACAATTAATAGTTTTTATAGTTAATAATATAGGACTTTTTATTGTCAGATTTTTAATGAAACTATTGTGATCTCATGCTTGAGTAAACAAAGTAAAAAGTGAGTTTATAAATGTATGCTGTGTTGGATAGCAGAAGGAAAGATTAGAAATTGAGCACCTATAAGTAAAGAATTAATGGTTGTGTTATACTTTGTCTTGCTCAGTTTCTCAGCTGTGCTGTCCACTATGACAGTCATAAGCAAATTGTGGCTATTAAAATTTAATTAGCCAGAAATCAAATTTGAAAGACACTTCTTCGGTTTCAATAGCCACATTTGAAGTGCTCAATAGCTATTATATTGGATGTGCAAAAATGTTTTCCTTAGTACAAAAAGTTCTATTGTATAGGACTTGTCTAGAGTAGGTGTTGACAAACTTTTTAAGTAAAAGGTCAATATTGAATATTTTAGGCTTTGTGGGCCATATGGTCTCTGTTGTAGCTATTCACTTCTGCTGTTATAGTGCAAAACAAGCATAGTCAGTACACAAATAGATGTGGCTGTATTACAGTAAAACTTTGTTTATAAAAACAGGCAGTGGACTGGATTTGGCCTGTAGACTGTAGTTTGATGATCCTTGGTCTAAAACATTGGATTAAATTCTTGATGCCTTATTTAAAACAGTACATTGGCAAAGAGAGCCAATCTGAGGTAATAAGGTAGTTCAAAATAATTTTATAGGAAGAATGATAATAAGAACTAGAGACTTTAGAATAGTTAAGATAAAACTTAGGGAGTGATGATAACTCTCTCCAAATATTTGTCAGTTATCATATGAAAGAGGAATTAGACTTCTATGTGATTATGGAAGTGAGAACAGTGACGATTGCATAAAAATTACAGGGAAGCATATTTTAGTGTAATATAAGGACAGAGAGGATTGATAGAATACTGAGTGACTGTTTACTTGCTAATAAGTTGGAGTGATTTATGAATAAGATAAGATTTGAATTCAATGACCTGCATAATTTTTTAAATTAAAATTCTATGGCTTTTGTTCTAGGGCTCTCTACTTGTTAAATTCTGTCATCATATTTAGTTTTCGAATTTACTTAATAATGACTTATTTTCTTTTGTAAGAGAATTTTTGCCAAGGAGAAGCTCATAGTTCTTTCAATAACTCTATTTGGGCATTTTGATTATTCTGACTATGTGTGTGGTTAGTCTCTTGATTTCTTAATTTTTTTAAATAGGCAGAAAACCAAAAGCTTTTAGAAGAGAAGAAACAATTTGAGAAGATTGCTGAAGAATTAAAAGGAACAGAACAAAAACTAACTTGTCTTCTCCAAGCCAGAGAGGTTTGTTTAAGGATAAACTTTTGTTTCAAATATTAATAGAGTGCAGAGTATACAAATAGACTTACAAAATAGATTATGGTGTAGCCATTTGATTTGTGAAAGATTTCTTCACAAAATTCCTTTCAAAGGTATGGTGCCTGTTAATTTAATATGCTAATGATTTATTGAAAACAGATCTAGAGAACTGTCATATTATAATGTGGGAGAAAAAGGTCAACATTTAAGAAGATGTCAATGCTATGCATAATACTGTTGTTTATAATGACTGTATTTTTTGATGTCTTGAGTATTTCTTAATAGGTACATTTAAAATTTAGCCTTCATTAAGTTAGGTTCTTAGTTTATAATATTTTTTGTATTGCTCATGTTATAATTTTAGCTTTTATATTTAGTTTTAAAGTATATTTCCAGTCCATAATAGTATTACATTATAGCTGTCTTTTTATTTTTTTAATATATTATTTTTGAGTGCTGGCCAGTACATGGATCCAATCCCTTGACCTTGCCGAGGACCTAAAACCTTGACTTTGGTGTTATAAGATTGCACTTTAACCAGCTGAGCTAACTGGCCAGCACACTGTCTTTTTTATAATAGAAAGAACATCTTAGTTTTTAAGATACTACCTGATTTCATTAATATATTTTTCCTTATTAATATAACATTTTAATTGACATTAGTTACTTGTTAAAGTTGATAAAAACATTTTATAATATGTAAGTATAATTTTACTGATTGAGCTTCAGAATATCAAGATAGAATTACTTATATTGCATTTTTTATTGCTCATTGATTAAAAATTATAATAATTGCATTAAATCTACTTACACTTAAAATATTTGACATATCCTGCCAAATTTTTGCTGAGTGTGTGACTGGATTATATATAGCTGTTATACCTTTTAAATGAGAAAATTAAAAAAACACTTGCCATAGTTGTACACATTTATTTTGCAGAAAGAAATACATGATTTGGAAATACAATTAACTGCTGTTGTGACAAGTGAACAGCATTATTCAAAACAGGTTAAAGATCTGAAAACTGAGCTTGAAAATGAGAAGTATGTTTTCAATCTATTTATAAACAGATTATGCATTTAATTCCAAAGCTTTCTAGTAATAAATAATAAATTAGTAAGTTATGTTCAGTATTTATTTGAATGAATTTAAAATTGTATTTTATTCCTAGCTAGAGATCAAAATAATTTACCAAATTCCTTGCTAAGGGAAGTGTATATCGCTGACATTAAAAGAGTACATCACAAAGTTGAGAAACGCTTTAGAAGATCAGTATACTACTTTTCTTGGAGCTATTTAGTTTCCCATAAAAGTAATCATTTGCAGTTCTAACAAGGTATTTGGTTGTTTTGCTAAATTATTTCATAGGTTTGTATTAAAAAAAATGTCAAAATCCAAATTCATTTCTTACATTCTCCAAATAAAATATTTAATTGAATGATTTCACCTACTTGGTAAGTTTAAATTGGAGAGAAAGGGGGGAGAGAATTATTGTGTTATTACTCAGAGAGAAGTAAATTCAAGTAGCCAGTCTAGTGATAAGCATGATTTTTTTCCCTTTGGTTGCTTCTCATCTTTAGATGAAAATGATTTCCATTCCTTTGAGTATATACTCAGCAGTGGGATTGTTGAATTGTATGGAAGTTCTTTTTGAAGTTATTTGAGGAACCTCCATCCTGTTTTCCATAATGGCTGCACTAATTTACAGTCCGACCAACAGTGTAGGAGGATTCCCCTTTCTCTGCATCCTTGTCAGCATTTGTTATTCTCTGTCTTTTTGATAATGGAGAAATAAACAGTTTATGCAACATCTTCTCCCTTCCCTTTTTGCTACCATTCTCTGCTTCTGGTACCCTTTCAATACCACTTTTCCTAGGGGCTGTGTGTAAAATTCATCTATTAATCAAAATCCCTTTTAATGGGTTGACTGGTTATTTATACTTTAGTAAAAAATTATGTTGTCCTTGAGATATTTACTTTTTCAACCTTTCATTGCGTAGTGAAAAACTTTATCTCATCTTTGATGAATTTCCAGTGTCATTAAGTAGGAGGACATAATAGGTGTTCCTGAAATCACTCCATTGAACCACACATTCCTGTGCCTTCATTTAAAAATGGTCCTTGTTGTAACCAATAACAGCAATAATCTTTCTTCCAATGTAGAACACTTGAGACATTTTAAAAGCGGTTTAGGTGTTGAGCACAAACCCATGTAGTTTTATTTATTTCAATGAAAATATTTTAATTAAAATAATTCATGCCTCATGTACTACTTTAATCAAATTATCAGAAGTTTGGAACTATTTCTTACAGTCTACTAGGGAGAAAAATGTGAGGAAAGTAATGTACTCTTCAAAATTTGTGGAAAAGTATGGGGAGATGAGAGTATGGGGAATATGCAAGGAAATATATTGTATGACATTTCAAAAATTTGTTATAGAAAAATTTCAAACATGTACAAAATAGAGGGAATAATGTAATGAACCAGTATGAACCTATCGTCTAGCTTCAGGAATTATTAACTAGTAGCCAGTCTTATTTCATTTATATCCCCTGCCTTTCCTCCCTTCCCCCTAAGATTGTTTTGAATAAATATCATATCATTTCATATGTAAGTATTTTGGTATGACATATTTTTAAAAACTAGGCTTAAGAATACTGAGTTAACTGCAAGCTGCAACAAGCTTTCACTGGAGAACAAAGAACTAGCACAAGAAACAAGTGATATGGCCCTAGAACTCAAGAAACAGCAAGAAGATATTAATGTGAGTTGAAAAAGAAAGTACTGTACCAGTGACAGTTTTCTTGCCTGTCAAATTAGGGAGTTAAAATAAGTGACCTCCAAGGATTGCTTCAGCTTTAAAAATCTGATTGTCTTATTGCTGAAACTTTGTTTTAGAAGAAAAATAGGCCTATTGATTTTAGGTGGTGATAACGGACAACAGAATATTGAGGCTACCCATAGATAGAGTTAATCTAATATTAAGCATCAAGATTTATAAAGTATTCAGTTAAAAAGTATTTATTAAGTCATGTAAGACTGTGCAGGGTAGAATTATGAATCAAATATTACCCCTTCTCTTTAAGAGTTTATGACTTAATAGAAAAAATAGAAAATGCTCAAATAACAAATAAAATAGGATATCATATGTGTTTTTAAAAGTGGGATAAAGTGTTATCAGGGTCACAGGATCACTTCTGCCTTGGTGGAAGAGAAGGCTTCAGACAGAATATATCACTGATTTTGGCCTTAAAAGATGAATTATGAGTCCACTAGGTAACAATGAATAGAAAGCATTCCTTGAAGCCTCAACAATAAGAGCAAAGGATACAAAGGTCAAAATATCACTGTGAAACAGTAAATAAGACTTGTTTTGTCTGCTGCTATATAGAAATTGTTAGGAAAATAATTAAAGTTAGGCTAGAAAATAGTGTAAATCTATGCAAGTTAAGTAGTCCATTCTTTTGCTTTATGTATGACTAAATAAATTTTATGTTGATAGGTAAAGGGCTGAAATATTGGTTGCAATTTTATTTTTGTTGAAATAATATAAACAACATTGATTATGTCTTTAGAATAGCAAAAAGCAAGAAGAAAGGATGTTGAAACAAATAGAAAATCTGGAAGAAACAGAAACACGACTAAAGTAAGACTAATGAGTTGGCCTTTTTTGTCTGGCAAAAGATTTTAGTACTTCTATATTGGTACAGTTAAGTTAGATTAAACTTATATTGAATATTGCATAAAGTAAAAAATTTATGCTCAAATTACTGTTTTGGAATTTGTCTGAAAAATAAAATTGTAATGTCTTTTTTTTTGAAACATAAGAGATTGTACATATCTGCATTGAATATAAATGCCTGTGTGCAATGCGTGATGGTCAAATCAGAATAATTAGTAATATTAAACATTACACAATATTATCATTTTTTGTGGCTCTTTACCAATTTCTTGCTAACCTCTCCTCCCACTCCCCCTTTCCCATCTCTGGTGACTTCAGTTCTGTCTCTGCTTTTGAAAGTTCCATGTATTATTGGGATTGTTGCATCTTTCTTTTTTATTTTAAAAATTTATTTGTTTATTTTTTTAGCTCTCACTTATGAGTAGGGGCATATGGTATTTCTATTTATGTGTCTGGCTTATTTCACTTAGCATAATTTTCTCTAACTTCATCCATGTTGCTGCAAATGGAAGAATTTCATTCTTTTTTAGGGCAAAATAGTATTCCATTGAGTATATATAACACATTTTTCTTTTTTTAGTTTTGGCTATAAAATTTATTTTTTCCAAAGGCATATTTATTTATTTATTTTTTATTGAAACGTAGTTGATTGTACATATCTGGGGGGTACAGAGTTAAGTATCAATACCTGTGTGCAGTGTGTGATGCTCAAATCAGTATAATTAGCGTATTCAACATTATACAATGTAATCGTTTTTTGTGGCCCTTTACCAATTCCTCCCTTAGTCCTCCTCCCCCTCCCCCTTTCCCACCTCTAGTAGCTTCAGTTCTGTTTTCTTCTTTTGAAAGTTCAGTGTATTATTGTGATCGTTTTATCTTTCTTACTTAAAAAAAAAATTATATATATCTTTTTACCTCCTACTTAGGAGTGAGGACATGCAGAATTTCTTTCTGTGCCTGGCTTAATTCACTTAACATAAGTTTCTGTAAGTTCATCCATGTTGCTGTGAATGGCAGTATTTCATTCTTTTTTATAGCAGAGTAGTATTTCACTGTGTAAATACACAGTTTCCTTATCCAGTTATCCAGTTGGATGTACATTTGGGTTGGTTCAAACTCTTGGCTATTGTAAATAGAGCTGTGATAAGCATGCAGTGTAGGAATCCCTTTTACATGATGATTTCCATTTCTTTGGGTGTATACCCAGCAGTGGAATTGCTGGATTGTATGGCAATTCTGTCTGTAGTTGTCTGAGGAACTTCCATACTGTTTTCCATAATGACTGCACTAATTTACAGTCCCATCAAAGTATAGGAAGGTTCCCCTTTCTCCTCATCCTTTCCAGCATTTGTTATTCTCTGTCTTTTTGATCATAGCCAGTCTAACCGGGGTGAGATATCTCAACTTGGTTTTGATTTGCATTTCCCTGATGCTGAGTGATGTTGAGCATTTTTTAATGTCTGTTGGACATTTGTATATCTTGCTTTGAGAAATGCCTATTCAGCTCCATTTTCCATTTTTTAATCAGGTTACTTGTTTTTTTCCTAAGTTGTTTGAGTTCCTTGTATATTCTGGATATTAAGCCTTTGTTGTAGCAGAGTTTGCAAATATTTCCTCCCATTCTGAAGGTTGTCTTTTTGCTCTGTTAATTGCTCTGTCGTGTAGAAGCTTTTTAGTTTGATATAATCCCATTTGTTAATTTTGCCTTATGTTGTCTGTGCTTTTGGGGTCCTATTTCATAAAGTTTTGCCCAGTCCTATTTCCCGAAGTATTTATCCTATGTTTTATTTTAGTAGTTTTATAGTTTTAGGTCTTATATATAAGTCTTTATTCCATTTTTAGTTGATTTTGGTATATGGCAAGAGGTACAGGTCTAGCTTCATTCTTCTACATATGGATATCCAGTTTTCCCAGCTCTGTTTATTGAAGAGGCAGTCTTTTTCCCAATGTATGTTCTTGGTTCCTTTGTCAAAGAGCAGTTGGCTGTAAGTATGTGGGTTGATTTCTGGGTTCTCTATTCTCTTCCATTGGTCTGAATGTTTGTTTTTATGCCAGTACCATGCTGTTTTGGTTACTGTAATTTTGTAGTATACTTTGAAGTCAGGTAGTATAATGCCTCTAGCTTTATTTTTTTATACTCGGGATTGTTTTGGCTATCTGGGGTCTTTTGTTGTTCCATATAAATGTCAGAATTGTTTTTTCTATTTCTGTGAAGAATGTCATTGGCATTTTAATGGGGATTGTGTTGAATCTGTAGATTGCTTTGGGTAGAATGGACGTTTTCACAATGTTAATTCTTCCAATCCAAGAACATGGAATGTCTTTCCATTTTTTTGTGTCCTCTTTAATTTCTTTCAACAGTGATTTGTAGCTCTCATTATAGAGATCTTTCACCTCTTTGGTTAAATTTACTGCTAGACATTTTATTTGTTTGGTGACTATTGTAAATGGCATAGCTTTCTTGATTTCTTTTTTTGCTAGTTTTTCATTGGAGTATAACAATGCTAATGATTTTTGTGTGTTGATTTTGCATCCTGCAACTTTACTGAAATAAGTTTATCAATTCAGAGTCTTTTGGTAGAGACTTTAGGCTTTTCTGTTTATAGGATCCTTTCATCTGCAAACAGGGGCTATTAGACTTCATCTTTTCCAATCTGGATGCCCTTTCTTTCTTTCTCTTACCTGATTGCTCTGGCTAGTACTTTCAATACTATGTTAAATAAGAGTGGTGAGAATGGGATCCTTGTCTTGTTCTCATTCTTAAGGATTCAGGATGATATTGGTGGTGAGTTTGTTGTATATGGCTTTTTTATGTTGAGATATTTTCCTTCTGTACCTAATTTGCAAGAATCTTTATCTTGAAAGAAGGTTAGATTTTTTTAAATGCTTTTTCTGCATCTATTGAGATCATTGTATGGTTTTGTCCTTGATTTTGTTGATATGTTGTATCACATTTATTGACTTGCATGTGTTGAACCATCCTTGCATCCCTGGGACGAATCCCACTTGATCATCTTATATGATTTTTTTGATGTGTTGCTGTATCCTGTTGGCTAATATTTCATTGAGGATTTTTGTTTTGATTTTCATCAAAGATATTGCCCTATAATTTTTTTTGGGGGGTATCTTTGTGTGGTTTTGGTATTAGGGTGATGCTGGTCTCATAGAATGAGTTTGGAAGAATGGCCTCTGTTACTAGATTTTAGAATAGTTTGGAGAGAACTTGTATTAATTCCTCTTTATAGGTTTGGTAGAATTCAGCAATAAAGCCATATGATCCTGGGCTTTTCTTTGATGGGAGACTGCTGAGTATTGCTTCAATCTTGTTGCTTGTTATTGGTCTGTTTGAGCTTTCTACTTCTTGGTTCAGTGCTGGTGGTATGTATGTGACCAGCAATTTATCCATTTCTTCTAGGTTTTCAAATTTGTTGGTGTATAGTTTTTTTTTTTTTTTTTTTTTTGTCGTTTTTTTGTGACCGGCACTCAGCCAGTGAGTGCACCGGTCAGTCCTATATAGGATCCGGACCCGCGGCGGGAGCGTCGCCGCGCTCCCAGCGCAGCACTCTACCAAGTGCGCCATGGGCTCGGCCCGGTGTATAGTTTTTTATAACATTCTGTAATGATTCTTTGTATTTCTGTAGTATCAGTTGTAATGTATCCATTTTCATTTCTAATTTTTGGTATTTGGGTGTTTTCTCTTCTTTTTCTAGTTAGCATAACTAGTGGTTTGTCTATTTTGTTTTTCTTCTCAAAAAAACCCTCCTTTTGTTTTATTGATTTTTGTGTCATTTTTGGGTCTCTATTTCATTTAGTTCTGCTCTGATCTTTATTTCTTTCCACCTACTAATTTTGGGATTGGATTGTTCTTGTTCTTCTAGTTCTTTGATGTATAGCATTAGGTTGTTTATTTGAAATCTTTCTATTCTTTTGATGTGTTTATTGCAATAAACTTCCCTTTTAGTACTGCTTTTGTAGTATCACACAGGTTTTGGTATGATGTGTCTTTATTTTCATTAGTTTAAAGAAATTTTTTGATTTCCATTTAATTTCTTCTTGGACCCATAGGTCTGTTCATGAGCATGTTATTTAATTTCCATGTGTTTGTATAATTTCAGAATTTTACTTGTTATTGATTTCTAGTTTTAATCCATTGCAGTCTGTAGAGATTCTTGAAATGATATCAGTTTTCAAAAATTTGTTGAGTCCTTATTTGTGACCTAATGTCATCTATCCTGGAGAATGTTCCATGTGCTGATGATAAGAATGTATATTCTGTAATTGTTGGATGAATTGTTCTGTAGATGTCTGCCAGGTCTACTTGGTCTAAAGTTTGGTTTTAATCCTGAGTTTCCCTGTTGATTTGTTGCCGAGAGGATCTGTCCAATGTTGAGAGAATGGTGTTCAAATCCCCAAGTATTCTAATATTGAGGTCTGTCTCTTTCCTCAGGTCCAATAGTGTTTGCTTTATATATCTGGATGCTCCAGTGTTTCGTGCATATGTATTTATGATTATTATGTCTTCTTGCTGGATAGATACCTTTATCATTTTATAATGACCTTCTTTGTTCTTTTCATGTTTTCTTTGGTTTAAAGTCTATTTTATTCTATTTTAGATCTATTTTATTCTATAGACGTATAGCTATTCCTGCTCTCATTTTTGGTTTCCATTTGTGTAGTATATCTTTTTCTTTCTCATCACTATTTGTCTGTGTATTCTTTACAGGTGAGGTCAGTCTCTTGTAGACAGTTTATAGTTGGGATATACCTTGTTAACCCAATCAATCACTTTGTGTCCTTTGAGTGGGGAATTTAATCCATTTAATTTAAGGTTGTTATTGAAAGGTATTTTCTTACTCTTGGCACTTAATAGCTTTTTGTGTGGTTGATTTAAATATCTTTTGTTCCTTTCTTTCCCTTTTATTGTTTGTCTTTGGTGTGTGTTGCTTTTTTGAGATGGCATGGTGTAGTTTCTTTCTCTTTCTTGTTTGCATATCTGCTCTACCAATGGCGTTTGTTCTTTCTCTTGTATTCATGGTGGTGATTATAATTTTTTGGCCTCCAGGTACAGGACTCTGTTAAGGATTTCTTGTAGAGCTTGTCATGTGGTATTAAACTCCTGCAGCTTTTATTTGTATGGTAAATAAACTTTTTTCCCCTTGTTTCTGAAGGATAGCCTTGCTGGGTATGGCATTCATGGCTGGCAGTTTTTTTCTTTTAGTGCTTTGAATATATCATCCCATTCTCTTCTGGCCTGTGGAGATTCTGCTGAGAAGTCTGCTGTTAGTCTGATAGGGAATTCCTCATACTTTACTTGATGCTTTTCTCATGCAGTTTTAGGATTCTTCCTTTGTCTTTGACTTTTGACCATTTGATTACAATGTGTCTCAGAGGATGTTTTTGGATTGAATTTGTTTGGAGATCTGTAAGCCTGTTTGATTTGGAAGTCCATAGTATCTCCACCAATACCTGGGAATTTCTTTCCTATTATTTCATTGAATATGTTTTCAATGCCTTTCCTTTCTGCCCCACTTCTGGACCATCCAAGATTCAGGTGTTTGTGTGTTTAAGGTTGTCTGATAGCTCTTATAGATTTTCTTTTTCTTTTCTTTCTTTCTTTTTTTTTTTTGGCTGCTTGAGTTATTTTGTAAAGACTGTCTTTGGAGATCAGAAATTCTTCTTCTGCTTGCTCTAGCCTGCTGCTTTTGCTCTCCGTCATAGTTTATATTTCATTGAATGAGACTTGCAGTTCCAGGAGTTCTGTTACATTCTTTTTTATGGTATTTATCTCTTTGTAAATTTCTTCCTCCATGTCCTGGATTGTTTGTCTCATTTTGTTGTGTCATCTGTCTAAGTGTTTTTGTATCTTACAGAGTTTCTTTAAGATTGTCATTCAGAATTCCTTTTCAGACATTTCAAGGGTTTCCAGTTGTTTGGGATCTGGTATTTGAGAATTGTAGTATTGCTTTGGTGGTGTCAATATTTTCTTTGTTTTTTGTATTTCTAGTATTCCTATAGTGATGCCTGGTCATCTAGAGGAGTGGTTGCTCCTTCTACTACTCTGGGTTGTATTTTGAAGAGAGAGACTCCCTCTTGTAGATTTGTAATGTACCACTTGATGGGTGGGACATTTTAGTTTTGGTTCTGGGTAGACTCAGTTGTCTTAGCAGATCTAGATAGACTCTGTTGTTCTGGGTAGGCTTGGTAGTTCTCAGTAGACTCAGTAGTTCTAGGGGGTGCCAGCAGCTTCGTCTGTGTCTGGTCATACATGGGTGGGTGGGGCCGTGTGAGCAGCCAGGGCAGCTGAGACTGCATAGGTGTCTGGGTGTATGGGGCCCCATGGGCAGCTGGATGGCTGGGCTCATGCAGGTGGGTGGGGCCATATGGGTGGCTGGGCAATTGGGGTCACATGGGTGGCTAGGGCTGTGTGGTCAGCTGGATGGTTAGGGCTGTGTGGGTGGCTGTGGCCACTGGGGCACATGTAGTGCCTGACAGCAGGGCCCATGTGGATGGGAGGTGCCATATGGACATCCAGGTTGCTGTGCCTATGTAGGTGGCTGTGGCTGCATAGGTGGCTAGATGGCTAGGCGCATGTGGTCAGTTGGGGCCATGTGGGCACCTGAGTGGTTGGGATCTCGTATGTGGCCAGGGTCATGCAGGCAGCTGCAGTGCTGGAGCTGTGCTGGTGGTTGGGACCAGGTGGGCCACTGGGTGGTGCCCCATGGGCCATGCAGTGGGGTGTGCTGCACAGAATGATCTCCTGTGTGGGGAGAAGGGCCAAAGCTCTGGGACTAGACAGTGGCAGAGGAGACTATGGCAGTGGTGGTGTGGGCTTAGGTAGGTGTAAGAGAATGGTTACCTCTGGAAAGTGCTCACAGCCAGGTAGATTCACAAGGGAGAATTCCTCCTAGCCGATCCTGGTTTTGGAGACTTGTGGGCAGCTGAAGTTGTGTGCCTCTTTCTCCTCTCTACACCACCCTGCTTGGTTTTCATGCTCCACAGGATCCTCACCAGGCTCCTGCTGCCATCTCATGCTCTCCCACCAATGCTCTCCCCTGTACTTAGCTGTCCATTTCTTGCTCTTGTCCCTTTCTGTGGGAGGATTGTATATCGGACACCTCTAGTCTACCATCTTGCCCTGCCCCTAATGTCTGTTTTATACTTAGTGTTGAAACAGTGAGATTAGACAGAAAGTAATTTTAAAGCATCATACACCTTCTAATTATTTAGAAAGTACACTAGTCATATTCTAGAAAATTTAGAAGAGAAATTTAAAAAGTGCTTCTAAGCACATCAGTTATTACGTTGGAGTATTTATACTCACTGTTTATTTTAAAGAATATATTTGGTGCTTCTTTGTAATCAGTGAAATATAATTTTTATATGTCGCTTTTCCATTTAATATTATTTTAAGCATTGTCCATGTTTCTAGGTGTTTTCATAATCATCTGTTTTAAGACTTGTATACCAGTCAATTAAGTGGATGTAAGAACATTATTCATTTTAACCATTTTCATTTTTATTTTTGGATATTTACATTTTCCAGTTTTTCACTATTATTGTTTCACTACAGTAAATAATATTGTAGTAAATATCTTGGCACATGTAGACTTTTCCTCATTTTGAATTTGATAGGATAAATTTCAAGTGATAGAATTTATTAGGTCATAGGAATAATTATTTCAATGACTTGATAGTCAAATGGTTTCCAGAGGGTTGCATTGGTTGTAAATCATATAATACAATCAATGTTGTATGAAAATGCTGGCTCCAAAATGTTTTAATTGTTATTGGGTGCTATCATTAATTTATTGATAATTTAAAAATAAAATTAACATTATTCTTATGATTTCTAATTTCTGTTTTGTGGATAAGCTTTGGAATTTATGTTTTCTTATTAGAATTTCTGTTCTTAAAAAATTTGCCCAGGGCCGAGCCCGTGGCGCACCCGGTAGAGTGCTGCGCTGGGAGCGCGGCGACGCTCCCGCCGCGGGTTCGGATCCTATATGAGGATGACCAGTGCACTCACTGGCTGAGAGCCGGTCACGAAAAAACGACAAAAAAAAAAAAAAAAAAAAAAAAAAATTTGCCCAATTTACACTAATCTTTTGAAGTCTTTATTGTTTCCTTATTGATTTGTTCAAGCTTTAAAAATATATTAATCCTTTATCTGTTTTATTCACAGTGCATATTTTCCCTAACCTGTTGTTTCTCTTTCACTTTGGAGAATTTTTTTTATATGGAAGTTTTTTTTATTTTGTATTAAATTTGATTGCCTTTCCTTTTATGATTTTACTATTGCTTTTGTACTTAGAATTATTTTCTTGCCTGTTTGGAGTCAAATAGTAACCTTTAATTGTTTTTAAAGTTTGTAGATTGATGTTTAGTTTAGCTTTTTCTTTTTTAAACATTCCAAGCCATCAATTTACTTCTGAACACACTAAAAATTTATGACATGGTGTTTGATATGCAGTGTTTCCTTGTTCATTATTTTCTAAATAATCTGTTTTTGTAGTTTGTTTCCTTTTAATCTCTTCGTAACTTAGATGATTTCCACATATTTGGGGGCTCTTGTTTGTATTTATTTCTGAAATATTCAGTTTTGCTTTCTTGTGTTTGGTTAAAGAATGTGATTTTTAAAACTTCCTCTTATTTGAAGTTATTTGAGATGTTCTTTAGACCTACTACAGTACCTCCTTGATATGATTGTTTGTGAATTATATGAAGTACTATGAATAAAGTGCTGAGTGTACTTCCTGATGCCTAGTCAGTGCTTAATAATTGTTAGCTGTTACTTTCCAAATCTGGAAAATAGTAGTCTTTCATTATACCTCTAATGATTGCTTTTGTCCCTTTTCCTCTATTTTCTTCTTCAGAAGTAGCTGTTATCTTTTGATTGTATCTGTATGCAGTTTTTGCATGGCCATTTACACCCAGGTCACATTTAGCAATATATTAGTGGTAATATGGGAGACTACAATTTAAAAAAAAAAGCTTCAAGTATTTATCTGAGAAAAAGCACCATTGCTTTTATATGCAACAGATAAATTTTTAATTAAAATATATTTGAAAGGATAATACATACATATGATGCAAAATTTAAAGGGACAAAGGAGCACATTAGGAAAGGAAAGTATCTTTCTTATCCTTTGTTATTCCTGCTATCCAGTTTCTCTCCCCAGAGGTATCATTGTTTCTTTTCTATGTTTCTAGGATACTCTGTGTTTGCAATAATATATGTATGAAATATCTCATTCATGTAGTTCTTCATTAAAATCACTTGTAATTATGTTCCTAATTTATTTGTATACAATTATAAATATTTCTTCAAATAATGACTCATTTATGAGTAAGAAAACATTAAAATATTGACTTAAGAATTAGTGTTACTTTCTAGGGTTTTTTAAAAATAGAAAATGACTATACGGATCCAGATAATTAATTTCAAAATAAAAGTATAATTAATTTAAATGTAGGAGTGGAAGTGTGACTGTTGTAATTAGTGCATAAAAAACTACCAGACAAAATAAAAAAATAAACCAAGAAAAGATAATGGTCAACATTTTAGAAATCCTAGAAAGGAAATAAAATGAAAATACAACTTTTATTATAATATCACTCTTCTGTTTTCTCTTAGGAATGAACTCATATCTGTGGTAGAAGAGCTAAAGCAGAAAGGAGATGAAGTTAAATGTAAATTAGACAAGAGTGAAGAAAATGTACGTTATATTTAATAATAGATTGTATCACAAAATTTCAAATCATAAAAGCAACACTATATGTCTAAAAAAAATAAAGTGATATATGCTATTGTATAGATATTTAGTGATCTAGGGACTGTTGTAGGCCCTTAACCTTAAAAATAAGGGCAAAGTTGGATTATTTTGCTTATATGATCTACATCTGGAAGAATTAGTAGCATAATTCTGAAGTTCTTTTAATAAATGCTCACTATTTAATGCTGATTACATCTTTAGGCTAAATAAAAGGCTCACGCTTTGGGAATATGGAATATACTGATAAATTAATAAGTTTGTGTTGCGCTTTGGTGAATATGATTTCATTAAGTTGAGGTAGGAAGAAGAACTCTGACCTAGTTCAGTTCACTTGTTCCTGAGCCAATCATTGTGGCTAGATCATAGAGTAACCTGGCCAAACCTGAGCTGCATGCCCTTTACTGGAGAGAGTAAGCTCCATAAAATTACATGAATTGAGGAATATTACTGAGGAATTTATATTAAAGGAGTCCTTGCAGGAAAGGGTCCTCTTTCTTGATGCTGTTGGAGTCCATAGAAAGGACATCTAATCCAAAGTTAAGTCAGGGCAAGCTTCCTGGAAGATGATGTGACATTCAGTCTGAAACCTTAGATTAATAGGAATTGGTGGAAGGCAGAGAGGTGGACACAAGTATAGCAGAGAGAAGAATATTACAATTTAAGAACACATGCATATATTAAATGGGAAGGCCTGGAAGCATGAGAGAACATGGCATATTTAAGCAACTATAAAAAATCCATCGTGGCTGAAAGATGGAGTTGAAGGTAGTGGTAGTAGTGGAGAGAGTGGGGAAGGATAAGGTTGGGGAGAGATAAAAGTGGAGAGATAAGGTGGAGAAAGATGGGGGTGGAGCATTTAAGGTCACATGTGCTGTATTTAGGAGTTTAAGGTCATTTAAGAGTTTTGATCGGAGGATTGTTATAATTATTCTTACACTTTAAAAAACTGTAAGACTATCGGAATAGTGCAAGGATAAGGATGAGCTAACATTCTTAAGGGCTTACAATGCACCAGGCACATTCTATGTTTTTTCTAAGGGTTATCTTATTTAATTGGAAATCATTATTTTCTTCATTTTGTGAATTGGGAAATCAGGCCTAAAAGGGTTAAAAACTTCAAACGATTACGTGTGTAAGAGGTTAATAGAGCTTGTCTTCTACTAGTTTCTTTAGACTGTACCACATTTTTTACCCTGAAAAGCTATTTTTTCTTTTCAGTTCATATTTGTTAAATTCAACCTGAAAAAATGAATTTAATCTGCTAAATACTTTTAAATTTGTATCAGAGACTACTTCAAAGCACTAAGCCTGTTGTTAGTGATAGGGAAAAATCATGGATTTGAAGTTTAATGTAAGATAGAAATTCTCCATTAAGAATTTAAAGCATAATTTATTTTGCCAATGTAGAAAGTATTAGTAATGAATTAAGGAAAAAAACAAAATGCATGACAAATTATTAGTATATTCCAGCTTTCCGTGGTTGGATTTCAACTTACCTACTGAAACAGTTTCTCAGAAAGAATCTGAGTTGCAAATATTTCTCACATATTTTGCCTGACATTGAATTTCATTAAACTCTTTTTTTTTGCCCCAATTCACTATCTTAGTTTAGACAGTTATTATTCCATACATCCTTTATCTATCTGAGCCTCAGTTTCCTCTTCTTTAAAACAATAATACCCATGCTTTCTATCCTATTGGGTTGTTATGAAGTTGAGATTAACAAACGTGTGTGAAAGAGTATTTGAGATATTATAAGTATTTATATATAAGGCAAAAAATTCAAGATACACTGGGAAAGCTAATAAAATATTGCACAGTGACTCTGGGCTCAGATAAGAATGGGGAACATTGACATATAAACATTAATACAAAGATGATATTTTTAATTTATATAAAAATGTATATATTTATGGTATACAAAATTATATAGTTATATATTATAACTACATAATTATAATATATAATATATAATTAAAATAATTATAATTGTAATATTTAATTATTATTATAATTGTATATATTTATGGTATACAAAGTTATATTTTGACATATGTATACATCGCGATATGATTAAATCAAGCTAGTTAACATATCCATCACCTTACAAAGACAATTTCTTTAAAATGATGGGATATGTGGGAACTTCAAAATGTACATGGAAAGATTTGAAGTACCCTCATGCTGAAATAACCTGGAAGAACTGATAGCTATTTTTGTACAAATATGACTAAGTTTTATAATTCCACTTCTAAAAGATACAAAAGAAGATAGAAATTCTGTTAACATTTTTAATATGATATCAAATGATATTTTTTAGGCTCGAAGCATTGAATGTGAAGTTTTAAAGAAAGATAAACAAATGAAGATATTAGAAAATAAGGTATTATCAAATTGTGAAATATGTTTGTGAATAGAAACTTTGTAACAATGTATGTATATGATTGGATTCTGTTGTGCCAGCCTTCATACCGTCCTGTGCAGAGAAATCTCAATTCCCCTTTAGGGGCTTTGAGGAATAATATAGGATTTATATTGTAGGTTTTCTTTTTTTTTTTTTTTTTTTGTCTTTTTTTTTTTTTTCGTGACCGGCACTCAGCCAGTGAGTGCACCGGCCATTCCCATATAGGATCCGAACCGGTGGCGGAAGTGTCACTGCGCTCCCAGCGCCGCACTCTCCTGAGTGCGCCACGGGCTCGGCCCTATATTGTAGGTTTTCTTAAAGAGGCTCTAAGTTCATGAATTTTTCATAGAGCTTCAAAGAACAATGTTTCATTAAACTCATCTTTCGCTATCTCTTACCTTCCCCACAATTTTATACTGCAAGCAGCTACATTTATTGTGGAAATACTTAAAGTGGAGAGATTCTTTTAGAAATCATTCTTAGATATCTCTTCCATTCTTATAATCAAGAGAGCTGCATAAAAATTTCTGCTCTTTATGTGAAGTGTTTTTACTCCTGACTGCCCCTCCCAATTCACCACACACTTGCCTAAACTTGACTTTCCATATAGTGATTAGTCCTCTGGAAGGAATAGTTCACTTTCTGAATTTCTGACCTCTAATAATTTTATACACCATTTTCTTCTACCTGAGAATTCTGTTAAATAAATTTCCTTATTTCTGTGCACATGGATTTTACTTAAACATGAATTGTGATAGTTTAAAATCTTTTCAAGAATTTCTGGGCATTCCACCAAATATATATTAAATATCTTTAAACATTTAAAAGGAAAGAACTGTTTCAATAAAAAACCCATATAATCTTAATTAATTAGCCCAAGTTGGATGATTATTTAAATCTAAAGGGGTGAAAACTTAAGTTCCTTTAATTTTCATTAGTTTCTACAGAAAGGAGAGAGGGTGGGATGGTTGGGTTGAGATGGGCAGTCAAAACAACATCCAAAGTTGATGTCTCTGATATTGGTATCATTTTACTATAAATATGCATATTTTTGGGGACTGTGTGGTAATGCCAGTTATAAAATGGTTTTTTAGGAAAAACTGAGCATGAGAAAAGTATGGTCATCTACCTTAAATCTCAGGGAATGGGTTTTGATGGCCTGAAGAATGGAGAACTTAGAAATATTTGCTCTGACTGGCACAGTAATAATTTGATGATGCTTCAAACTGATATTCTTTAAATTTGTCCAACATTTATTTGGTGAGGCCAAGTAATAACTGATTTTCTTGTCTACTGAGTTTTAAAGTTCAATTAAATTTTTCGTCTTTATTTAAATATATTAAATGTTTTATATTCTGTGTCTGATAATTCCAATATCTGAAGTCTTTTCAGGTCTGATTCTGTTATCTGTTCTTCCTGTTGGCTTTTACTCATTGAGCCTTATTTTTGAGGTTTTTATTATTCCTCAGAATTTTGTCTATGGGAATTCTTTGAGACTTGGGTTGAAGTTAGTATCCTCTTCAAAAGATTTTATTGCTAGCACTACCAACCAAGGGCCATTTTAAATTTAATTCTCCATTTGAAGTTTTTCTGGACCACAGAGATAGCACGAATTCAGCCTATAAACCCATATGAGGCCATCTCATGGTTATATATAGACTTTCAGGGAAGATTTTTATCCCTTTTGTTCAATACCAAGGTAAAGACAGATGAATTTCCTTACTGTGCCCTTCTTTGTGGCAGAATATGTAGTTTTTGAGTTTCTGGCTTATTGCAAGAGGCATTTAAAGAAGATTTATCTTATTGGATTTCCTACCTTTAGTGGGCCCCAACTTTTGCCTCCTGTCCCTCTTTCCCTGGCTGGGTTCAACAGATACCATTAGGGCAAATGCTGGCTTTGGTGCTAGCCTACTATTATCACTTCAAAGTGATAATTTAAAATAAGCAGATTCCTTACTTTCTAGACATTTATTTTAAAATTATTTTTATCAGGAAGGTCATTCTGAAGATTTAGGTGGCTTTTTGCCAAAAATGGAAACATTTTTTTAATACATAAAAATTTTATACATAAATACTTTCACCTACTAATATGTTTACACTAGTCAAGGTGGTGTGAAAATCAATGAGATATTTCTTACTTTTCTATAGCTTTTCTTTCTTAATTTTCCTCTGAATTTTCTGAAAGAGACCTTTTGTTGTCTTGGGGGATATAAAAATTTAGATAAAATAAATCACTCATAAACAGCAATGCCATATATTATTTAGTTTCAGAATATTAGCTGACTATGACTGTGCATGAGTTGCAAGAAAAATATTTAACAGAATTTTGTGATGATGAATATCTAAACATTTTTGCATTAAGGTCTTTTTCTATTCAGATGGAAATTAGAACAATTTATATATCTGTTATGTTTTAGGGCCTCTCAAAAGTCTGCGCTGCTTTTATGGTACTCCAAATATTTATTGGGCTAATATCTCTTAATCCAGTTCTGCATGTGTATTCAGATGAAATAGTCCCAAAAGTGAGATATAAAAAAGTGGTTTAGTTGGTATTTTGATAGGGAGAATTGGAATATAGTTAGGAAGAGATAGAGTGACATATTATTCTTCTTCCCCAAATATAGTGAGTAAAAGAGAGCTGAAATAAGAAATGGGAATAGTGAGTAAGGAAGAAGACAAATTATAGTTATCCTTACCTTGGTTGCTAATTTTCACAATCTAATTAATAATTCAACCTTCTGTTTTGGGTTGACCAGGAGGCATATTTTACTTAAAGTAGTTGAATTCTATCTTTTTTTAGTAGATAAGAAATTTTAGAATTTCAGATTAGTATTGAGATAACTTTTATTAAAATTTTTAATTTTTTACATAATTTTTATATTAATGGAATTATTTAACAACATGATTTTTGAAGTGACCTTTATGTTATTTTATGTAATATTTTATCAGTCTGAATTGTTTATTTTGACTGGAATATTGAATAAAAAATCTATAATTTCTCATAACTTTTTAGTGCAACAATTTAAAGAAACAAGTTGAAAATAAAAGCAAGTGTATTGAAGAACTACAGCAGGAGGTATGTACTGTTTATAAATATTCTCAAAATCAAACTGATATTTTTACTATAGTTTTAGAGAATAGTGCTTTTCTTTCATTTAGAAGTTTATGTCTAAGTCAGTTGCAGTATGTTTGAATCACTTTAGTACTAAATACTATTCTTTGTTTTTAACTTCTAACAGAATAAGGCCTTGAAAAAAAAAGGTACAGCAGAAAGCAAGCAATTGAATGCTTATGAAATAAAGGTATTGGCATCTTTATTTTTGTTTTTAAATACTACTAAGTTGATGAGAATTTAGAAATTTTATACAATTTTTTAATACTATAACAGGTCCTTTCAGAGATTATTATCTTTTCGGATTGAGGACATCAACACTTTTAGTTGTAATAGAATGCTCACCTCTGATTTAGCTGGGTTAGAATCATCTGAGTAGCTTAAAAATATATTTGCATGTTTGTGCTGTGTGTATTCATATTCCTTACCCACACACTGAGAAGTGAGATTGAGTAAGTCTGTGACAGAGCCTTGGAATCTACATTTTAAAAAAGCTCGATATGATTATCCTGCTGACCAAGGGGTTTGAGAACCAATGACTTTTTTAGAAAACAGATTAAAGCCCTAGAATGTAAGCTCATGATATCAGGGCCATATTTTGTCATCTTATTCCTAAGTCTTTGAACAATGACTGACACTTAGTAAGTACTCAATAGTTTGAATCCTGAATGGAAAGGAGTTATTCTCAGTGTAATAAATATGTGCATTTCAGGGGGAACATAAAAACTTATACTTTCAATACTATTTGAAATTAAAAATATGTAAATGTTATGATTAAAAATTAAGACAAATAAGAATTCCCATAAACTGCTGATATTTTAATGAAAAGTAGCAGGTACATATATTCAGCACTTCTGCTCCTACGTATAGTAAGGAGAAATGCACAAATATATTCATAATAGCGTTATTTGTAGTAGCCCTAAACTGAAGACAACGCAGATGTCCATCAATAGTATGAAAACCAATCAATAAAAAAGACCCCAAGATGATCCAGATGTTGGAATTAGTTGATAAGGTCTCTTATGCAGCTATTATATATAAATATGTTCAAAGACACAAAGACAAAAAGGAAAATATTGTCATAATGAAAGACCAGATTGGAAACCTCAATGAAGAAATGGAAACTATAAAAACAATCAAATGGAAGTTCTAGAACTGGAAAAGTAAAATATCTTCAAAAACAAAAACAAAACAAAACAAAACTAAAAAACCAGATTCAGATGGTTCTAATAATAGATTGAAGACAAATTGTCAGTGAACTTGAAGCTGTATAAATAGAAAGTATCTAATCAAAGGAATACAGAAAAAGATTTTTTAAAAAAGGAATACTGCCTTAATGGCCTTTAGAACAAAATTAAGTGGTTTTAAATGTGTAATTGAAGTCCCTGAAGAAGAAGAGAGAGTGAATAAGGCAAAAGAAAATTATTTGAGGAATTTCTCAAAAATATCTCACATTTAATAAAAAGCATAAACTTGCGGATCCATGGGGCCCAGCAAATCCAAAACAGGATAAATGGAAAGAAAACCATACCTAGGTTGGCATATCTTTGTCAAAAGTGCTAAAGCCAAAGATAAAGAGAAGCTTTTAAAAGCAGAGAGAAAAATTTTACACTGCACAACAATGCCATAGATGATGGCTGACCTTGTGTCAGGACAATGAAGGCCAGATGACAAAGGAATGACATTTGTAAAATCCTGGTAGAAATATACCATCAACCCAGCATTCTGTGTGCAGCAAAAATATATTTCTAAAATGAAGATGAAAGAACATCAAGAGCTGCACTACAAGAAATGCTAAAGGAATTTCTTTAGGCTGAAGGAAAATGACATCAGATGCAAACTTGTATCAATAGAAGGAATGAAAAGTGCTGGAAATGGTAAATATGTAGATGAAAGATAAAAGGTTGTATATTTTAACTTTTAAGAATGTATATGGCTGCTTAAAGCAAACATTTTGCTATTAATAGAATTCATAAAACATATGACAACCATAGCACAAAGGACAGGAGAGTAACTAAAACTATTATGTTGCAAATTTTTTACATTATATGTAAAGTAGTACATTTTTTTTTGCATTTTTAAACAGCTTTATTGAGATGTACTTCACATAACATAAAATTCACTGATTTAAAGTGCACATTTCAATGGTTTTTAGTATATCCACAGTTTTGTAACCATCATCATGATATATTTTAAAACATTTTATTATTCCCCCAAAGAAACCCCTGTTCAATAGCAGTCACTCCCTATTCTGCCCCTTCTCACCTCCCTTTCATAGGTAAACAGTAATGTGCTTTCTGTCTCTATAGATTTAAAACATAGCATTTTGCTTCAAAAGGTACTTTTCTTACAATTAGAGTATACCATCATCATATGGCAGTGATATCTTTTTTTTTTAATCACCTCACACATTTATCATTTGTTTGTGTTGGGTATATTTGAAATCCTCTCTGCTAGCTAATTGAAATTATACAATAAATTGTTCATTATAGTCACCCTACACTGCTATAGAATACTAGATCTTAATACTTCTATATAGCTGTAATTTTATATTCATTAACGAACCTCTCACTACTCCCCCTCCCAACCCCCCATCCTCTGGCAATGACCATTCTACTTTCTACTTCTATGTGACCAACTCTCTTAGTTTCTGCATATAAGTGAGAACATGTGGTTATTCTCTTTCTGTGCTGGCTTATTTCACTTAACATAATGTCCTTCAGCTCATCCATTTTTCTGTGAATGATAGAATTTTATTTTATTTTTCTTTTTATGGCTGAATAGTATTTATTTGTGTATATACCACTTTTTAAAATCCATTATTGTGCTGATGGACATTTAGGTTGATTCCATATCTTGGCTATTGTAAATAGTGCTGTAATAAACATAGGCATGCAAATACTGATTTATTTTCCTTTGGATATATACCCAGTATTGGGATTGCTGGATCCCATGAACAGGATCCCCTTTCTCTGCATCCGCACCAGCATTTATTTTCTGTCTTTTTGATAATAGCCGTTCTAACTGGAATAAGATGATATCACATTGTGATTTTGATTGCATTTCCCTGATGATTAGTGTGATGTTGGGCATTTTTTCACAAACTTTTGGCCATTTGTATGTCTTTTAAGGAATGTCTATTCAGGTCATTTGTTCACTTTTAAATTGGATTTTTTTTTTTCTGTTATTTGACTTACTTGTACATTCTGGATATTAATTCCTTGTCAGATGCATAGTTTGCAAATGTTCTCCCATTATGCAGGTTATCTCTCCACTCTCCTGATTGTTTCTTCTGCTGTGTAGAAGCTTTTTGTTTGATATAAATCCCATGTTTATTTTTGCTTTTGTTGCCTGTGCTTTTGAGGTCTTCTCCATAAACTCTTTGCCCAGACCAATGTCCTGATACATTTCCCCTATGTTTTCTTCTAGTAGTTTCACAGTTTCAGGTCTTCCATTTAAGTCTTTAATCCATTTTGAGTTGATTTTTGTATATGGTGAAAGGTAAGGGTCTAGTTTCATTCTTCTGTATATGGACCTTCAGTTTTCTCAGCACCATTTATAGAAGAGACTGTTGTTTCCCCAGTGAATATTCTTGGTGGCTTTGTGGAAAATCTTTTTGCTGTAAATACTTGAACTCATTTCTGAGTTTTCTATTCTGTTCCTTTGTCTACATGTCTGTTTTAATGCCAGTACCATGCTGTTTTGGCTAGTATAGCTTTGTAGTATATTTTGAAGTCATTGATATAGTTTGGATATGTGTCCCCCAAAAGCCCATGTTGAAATCTGATCCCCAGTGTGCCAGTGTTGGGAACTGTTTGGGTCATGGCGGGCAGATCCCTCATGAATAGATTAACGTCTTCCCTGGAGGAGGGGGATAGTAAATGAGTTCTTGTTCAGTTAGTTCCTGCAAGAGCTAGTTGTTAAAAAGAAACTGGCATCACCCGCCTGCCTTCCTTCCTCTTGCCTTGTGATCTGCTTGCACCTACTGGCTGCCCTGCCATTATTCGCCATGAGTAGATGCAGCCTGAGACCCATGCTATTTGCAGCTGTCCCCAAATTGTGAGCCACCTCTTTTCTTCATAAATCACCTAGTCTTAGGTATTCTGTTGTTGCAACACAAAAATGGACTAATACAGTCAGGTAGTGTGATGTGTCCAGCTTTGTTTCTTTTGCACAGGATTGCATTGTGTGTTTGGGGTCTTTTGTATATTCATATAAATTTTAGAATTGTTTTCTTCTCTCTCTGTGAAAGATATCGTTGATGTTTGATAAGAATTGTATTGAATTTGTAGATTTCTTTTGGTAGTATGGTCATTTTGACAATATTAATTTTTCATATCTTTGCATCCTCTTTAATTTCTTTCATCAGTGTTTTTATAGTTTTTGTAGAAATCTTTCACCTCCTTGGTTAAATTTATGTCTATATATTCTGTTTTTTTGTAGCTTTTCTAAAGGGGTTGCTTTATTTCTCTTTCACCTTGCTCATTATTGATATATAGAAATGCTACTGATTTTTTTGTATGGTGATTTTGTATCCTGCAGATTTACTGAATTCATTGATCAGTTCTAAGAGTTTTTTTAGTGGAGCTTTTAGGGTTTTCTAATATAAGATCATGTGTGCAAACAAAGACAATTTGACTTCGTCCTTTCCAATTTGGATGCCCTTTATTGCTTTCTCTTGCCTAATTGCTCTCCTAAGACTACTATATTGAACAAGAATTTTGAGAGTGGGCATTCTTGTCCAGTTCTAGTTCTTAGAGCTTTTCAGTACGATATTAGCTGTTGATTTGTCATATATGGCCTTTATTGTTTTGAGGTATCTTTCTTCCATGCCCAGTTTGTTGAGGGTTTTTATCATGAAGTGATGTTAAATTTTGTTAAACGCTTTTTCTACATCAGTATTGATGGTTATATGGTTTTTGTCCTTCACTCTGTTGATGTCATATATCATGTTTATTGATTTGTATATGTTGAATCATCCTTGCATCCCTGATGTGAATCCTACATGATCATAGTGAATGATCTTTTTAATATGCTGCTGGATTTGGTTTGCTAGCATTTTGTTGACTCTTTATACATCTGTGTTCATCAGGAATATTGGTCTATAATTTGTGGTTGTTGTGTCCTTGTCTGGTTTTGATATCGGGGTAATGCTGGCTTTATAGAATGAGTTTGGAAGAATTCCCTCCTCTTCAATTTTCTGAAAGGGTTTGAGAAGAATTGGTATTAATTCTTTAAATGTTTGGTAGAATTCAGCAATAGAGCCATAGGTCCTAAGCCTTTCTTTGATGGGGAGACATTTTATTATTGATTTAATCTTACTACTCATAATTGGTCTGAAGTTTTTCTGTTTCTTCTTGGTTCAGTCTTGGGAGTTTATATGTGTCCAGGAATTTATCCATTTCCTCTGGGTTCTCCAATTTGTTGGTGTATAGTTGTTTGTAGTAATCTCTAATGATCATTTGTATTTCTGTGGTATCAGTTATAATGTCTCCTTTTGCATTCCCGATTTTATGTATTTGGGTATTTTCTTTTTTTGTCTTGGTTAATCTGGGTAATGGTTTGTTGATTTTGTTTATATTTTCAAAAAGCAACTTTTCATTTCATTGATCTTTAATATTGTTTTCCTAGTCTCAAATTTGGTTTACTTATGCTCTGATCTTTATTTTTTTATTCTATTAATTTTGGAATTGATTTGTTTTTGCATTTGTAGTTCCTTGAGTAAGTTGTTTATTTGATATTTTTCTAGTTTTTTGATGTAGGCTTTTATTGCTGTAAACTTTCCTCCTAACAATGATTTGTCTGTATTCCTTTGGTTGATATGTTGTGTTTCTGGTTTTGCTAATTACAAGAAATTTTTAAATTTTCTTTTTAATTTCTTCATAGACTTACTGGTTGTTCAGGAGAATCTTGTTTAATCTTTATGTATTTTTACAGTTTCAAAAATTCCTTTTGCTATTGATTTGTAGTTCTACTGTGGTCAGAGAAGATACTTGATGTGAGTTCAGACTTATAAGATTTGTTAAGACTTGATTTGTGGCCTAAAGTATGGTCAATCCTGGAGAATGTTCCCTTTGCTGATGAAAAGAGTGTGTATTCTGCAACTGTTGGATGAAATGTTCATGAATGTTCATAAGGTCAATTCGGTCTGTATTGCAGTTTAAAGTCAATGTTTCTTTGTTGATGTTCTGTCCAGATGATTTGTCTAATGATGAGAGTGTGGTATTGAAGTCTCAAACTATTATCATATTGGAGTTTATCTCTTTCTTTAGGTCTAGTAATTTTTGCTTTATCTATCTGGGTGCTTAACATTGGGTGCATGTACATTTACAATTGTTATATCCTCCTGCTTAACTGAACCCCTTTATCATTATATAATGACCTTTTGTTCTCTTTTTACAGTTTTTGATTTAAAGTCTGTTTTATCTACATGTAGCTACTCCTGCCTGTTCTTGGTTTTCGTTTGCATGGGATGTCTTTTTCCATCTCTTCACTTTCAGTCTGTGTGTGTCTTTACAGGTGAAATTAGTTTCTTATAGACAGTGTATAGTTGGAACTTATTTATTTTCACCCATTGAGTCATTCTGCATTTTTTAAATTGAGGAATTTAGTTCATTTACATTTAAGGTTATCGATAGATGAAAACTTACTCCTCTCACTTTCTTGATTGTTTTCTGATATATATCCTTAGTTTCTTTCTTCTTATTTATTATTGTGGTTTGGTAGTTTTCTGTAGTAATAAGGTTTGATTTCTTTTTCTTTCCCATTTGTGTATCTGCTTTACCAGTGCGTTTTATATATTCACATGTATTTATGATGGTAGTTATCCTTTTACTTCCAGATTTGGGATTTTTTTGAGCATTTCTTTAAGGCTGGCCTAGTGGTGATGAATTCCCTCAGTTTTTGCTCATCTGGGAAAGAATTTATTTTTTCTTCATTTCTGAAGGATAGCTTTGCCTGTGTATAGTTTGGCAATTATTGGCTAGCTTATTTTTCTTTCAACACTTTGAATATATCATTCTGTTCTCTCCTGGCCTGTATGATTTCTGCTGAGAAACCTGCTGTTAGTCTAATAGGAATTTCCTTATATGTGACCTGATGCTTTTCTCTTGCTGTGTTTAGAATTTTCTCTGTCTTTGCCTTTTGATAATTTGAGTATAATGTGCCTCAAAGAGGACCTTTTTTGGGTTGAATCTATTTGGGCACCTTTGAACTTCCTGGATTTCATTGTCTGTATTGCTCCCAAGACTTAGGATGTCTTTAGATATTATTTCACTTTTAGGCTTTCTGTGCCTTGTCTTTTGTCTCCTTTTCTGGATTTCCCATAATGCAAATATTTGTTCCTTAGTTGAGTCCCACAATTCCTATAGACCTTCTTTTTTGTTCTTATATCTTTTTTTTCCTCTGGCTGGGTAATTTCAAACAACTTACCTTCAAGTTCAGAGATTCTTTCTTCTGCTTGATCTAGTCTGCTATTGAAACTCTATTGTATTTTTAAATTTTGTTCATTGAATTCTTCAGCTGCAGGCTTCTGTTGGTTCTTTCATATGATATCTGTTGCCATTAAATTTCTCATTCATATCATGGATTGTTTTCCTGATTTCATTGAATTGTCTATTGTATTCTCTTGTATTTCATTGAGTTTTTAAAAATTTTATTATTGTGAATTCTCTTTTTTTTTTTTTTTTTGGCAGTTCATAGATTTCCTTTTTTTTGGTGTCTGTCATTGGAGTGTTATTGTGTTTCTCTGGTGGTGTCATATTTCCTTGCTTTTTAATGTTTCTCTTGTCTTTGAATTGATGTCTGTGCATTTGGTGGGACAATTGGTTCTTCCAAACTTTACAGAGTGGATTTCATAGAGTCATTCACCTATAGATGGGTTTTAGTGTGCCAACTGGGAAGGGTGTGGTGATTCTGGTTTTGTGTAGATGCACTGCTATAGTTTATAAGCAGCTTATTTAGCTGCAATCAATGTCAATGATAACCCTGTGTGTCCCAGTTATCTAGGCTATAGGAATTTGTGGCAGTGGCTGCAGTGGTGTAGATTGTTAAGATCTTCAGTGGCAAGAAGTTCTTTTGGGGTTGTTCTATTCTTGTTGTCCACACTATGGGGAAATGTCACCAAGGGGATCCCTGTTAATGTCAGGTATGACATTACGTACAAGCAGCTGCAGCAGCACTGGGTTCAACACGCAGATGCTTGGAGTGGCTGTGGAGCCTGGGTCCTAGGCTTAGGGTCTCATGGACCTCTTGTGACACCTAGATCTTAGGATGCAGGTTCACTGTCTGTGACAGGATTGGATTTAGATTGCCCACAGGATCAGGATCTGTGACTCTGAGGCACCCCCTGGCAGCCCAGGCTCAGCAGGCCAGTTTGTAGCTTGACTCTGACTCAAGCAGTTCAGTGTTTACTCTTAAATAGAGTGTGATAAATAATCTTAGTCTCATAATAAAAAACATGAGGCAGACCCAAACTGTGAGGGACATTCTACAAAATACCTGACTGGTACTCCTCAAAACTGTTGAGGTTATCAGAAACAAGGGAGGCCTGGGAAACTGTCATAAACCAGAGAAAAATAAGGAGATATGATGACTACATATAATATGATACCATGGGTGGAACCCTGAAGCAGAAAAAGGAAATTTTTAGAAAAACTAGTGAATTACCCATAATGTCTGGAGTTTAGTTGATAGTAATGAACCAATACTTGTTCCTTAGTTGTGACAAATTTACTGTGGTAATGTAAGATGTTAACAATCAGGGAAACTAGGTATGGAGCAAATGGGAACACTCTGTTTTATCTTTTTAATTTTCTGTAAATGTAAAACTATCCTTTAAAAAATTTTGGTTGTGCTACATTGATTATTAAAAAGTCCATTATTTAAAAGCAAAAAAAAGTAGATAGTGATAAGTTAGTGATACATATTTTCTCCCTAGAGCAACCACTGTAAAATAATGCAAGGAAGTATAGCCATCTTAGTTTGTGTGTGTTGCTACAGCAAAGTACCATAGACTGGGTGGCTTATGAAAAACATTTATTTCTTATAGTTCTGTAGGCTGGAAAGCCCAGGATCAAGGCACTGGCAGATTTAATGTCTGGTGGTATCCTGCTTCTGGTTCAAAGACATCTTCTCACTGTGTCCTCATATGGTGGGGGGGAGGGGGAAGAGAGCTCTCTGTGATATCTTTTACAGAGCACTAGTCCAATTAATGAAGAGTCCACTCTCATGACTGAATCACCTCCCCAAAGCCCCCTGCCTCTTAATACCACCACTTTGGGTGTTAGGATTTCAACATATAAATTTGTGGGAGGACATGAACATTTAGTTTTTAACAATAGCAAAAAAAAGCCAATAGGGTAATGAAATGAAATACTAAAAGAGCTTGATAAACTTTAAAGGAGGAGAAGAGGAACAAAAAGCAGAGATGAATATAAAACATATAGTAAAATGATAGATTTGAACCCAGTCATATCAACAATTACATTAAATGTTAATGAACTAATATTTTAATAAACAGACAGAGATTGTCAGTCTGGATTAAAGAATTCAAGAGCAAAGTATTTGATGCCTGTGAGAGACACACTTTATTTAATATAAAGACACAAGAAGTTGAAAATAAAAAGATGAAATAATGGTATACCGTATGTCATGCCAATAGTAGGCATAGGGAAGATGGAGAGACAATTTTTATAACACACAAAATGGATTTAAAGATAGGGAATCTTATCAGAGATCAAAATGGGCATTTCATAATGATAAGTGTCAATTCATCAGAAAGATATAGCATTCAAGAATATATTTTCACCTAATTAACTGAACTTCAAAATATATGAGACAAAAACATAATAAACTAAAATGAGAAACAGACAATTCCATGATCATGAGTGGAGGTTGTAATAATCCTCTTTCAACAGTGATAGAACTAATAAAAAACCTGTAATCTGATCAACACTATTAACTACATTTAACTTAAATGACGTAGATCACTATACCTGCAACTGTAAATTTTGTTGAAGGGCACATAGAATATTTACAAAGATAGACCATATGCTGTGTCATAAAACAAGTCTCTATACACTTCAAAAGATTGAAGTCTTACAGAGAGTATTTTCTGTCACTTCAACAGACTTAAATTATAAATAAGTAACCATAAGATATTTAGAAAAGCTCAAATATTTGGAAATTAAGCATCGCCTTTAATTATAATTCATGGGCCAAAGAAGAAATCACAAGGAAGATCAGAAATTATTTCAAGCTGAGTAATGATAGAAATAAAACATCAAAATTTGTGGGATGTGGCTAAAACAGTTTTTAGAGTTTTAAATTTATAGATTTAAATGTTTATTTTGGAAAAGAAGAAATGATCTCTGTTTTCATCTAGAAACTCAAAAAAAAAGGTGAGCAAATTAAATCCATAGAAAGTAGACAGAAGGAAATAATAAAGATAATAGAGATCAAAGAAATAGGAGACAAAGAGAAAAAAACAAATGGAGTCAAAGTTGACTCTTTGAAAATATTAATAAAATTGGTAAGCCCTTAGCAGGACTGACCACACACAAAATAGAGAGAAAATAAAATCCACTAAAGGCAGGAAAGGAGGAGACGTTATTAGTATAGATATTACAGACATTAAAAGGATAACAGGGGAATGTCATGGACAACTTCATGCCAATAAAATTGAAACTTAGGTGAAATGGGTAATATTTCTTATATATATATCAGGAAAATTGAATTTGTCATCAAAAATCCCCTAGAGAAAAATCCAGATCTGGAAGGTTTCACTGATATATTCCTGTCAAATCTTTCTGAAAGAAATATTACTAGTCTTTCACGAACTCTTCCAAAGAATAGACAAATGAAAACAATTCCCAAGTAATTTTTTAATACGAAATACTAACAAAGACTTTACAAGAAAAGAAAATTACAGATCAATATCCCTATTAATTTTGAAATAAAATTCTTAGTAAAATATTAGTAAATCTAATATAGTAATATATAAAAACCATATGACATCAAAAAAGTAGGATTTATCTTAGGAATGTAAGGTTGATTTTAAATTTGAAACTATCGGTGTAATTGACTATATCAAGTGATAAAGGAGAGAAATCATATAATCATCTTTAGTTGCAGAAAAGCATTTGATAAAATTCAACACTCATCTGTGATAAAAACTTTCAGTAAACTAGAAATGGAAGAGGATTTCCTCAATCTGGTGAAGAACATCTACAAAGTACCTACAGCTACCATCACACTTAATGATGAAATGCTGAGTGTTTTAAATATCAAGAACAATGTCTGCTCTTACCACTCCTATTTAACATTGTATTGAAGGTTCTAGCTAGTACAATAAGGGAAGAAAAAGAAATAAAGGTGTACAAATCAGAAAGAAATATTTAAAACTGTCTCTTTATAAATGACATGATTGTCTACATTGAAAATTGTAAGGTTTCTACATAGTCACTACTGTACTAGAAAGTGAATTTGGCAGAGTTGCAAGATACAACGTCAAAGATCAAAAATCCATTGTATTTCTATATACTAACAGCTACTAATTGAAAAGTGAATTTTTAAACACAATACCATTTATAGTAGCTTCAAAATCCTTAAAATAGAGGTAAACTTAAAGTATGTACAAGATGCATACATGAAAAAATACTAAGACCAATTAATGAAGACCTAATTAAACAAATATATACCATGTTCACTGACTGGATGTTTTAAAAGTATTAACACATCAAATTTTTCCAAATTGATCTCGAGATTCAGTCAATCCCCATCACAATTCCAGCAGTCTCTTTTTTGATAGACTTTGACATACTGCTTAAAAAATGTATATGACAGTTAAAGGACCTAAGAGTTTTGAAAAAGCAAATAAAACTGCAAGATTTAAGCTGCCTGATTCCACGATTTGTACTTTGGCTTTGTTGACCTCTCCGCTGGGTGCTTGTTTTTGTTTCATTATTATTTCCTTCTACTTTTTATTACTATTTTTATTTATGTTACTTGTTTAACTTGAGATGGAATGTTAGGTCATTAATTTTCAGTCTTTCTCGTGTACACACTTGAGTTTTATTAATTTCCCTTAAGCATTGCTGTAGCTTGTATCCTGTAAGTTTCAAAATATAGCAAATTAGCATTCTTTGATTTAATACTCTCCCGTATTTCTTAATTTCCAAACTTAAAGGGGCACATTATGTTTTTGTTATTGATTTCTAGAATAATTGCATTGTGATTAGAGAGCACACTTTGGTATGACTTTTGTACTTTGAAATTTATTGATATTCATTTTTTCATCCAATAGAGTCACTTTTTGTAAACATGCTTTATGTACCTGAAAATAATGCATATTCTACAGTTGTGGGGTGAAGTGTTCCATTAAGCCCAGATTACTAGTCACATTTTGAAAATTTGTGTATCTTTGTTGATTTTGTATCCTTATTGATTTTTTTGTGTCTTATTAATTACTTTGCTAAGATAGATGTGATTAAAATGTCACGATTGTGGATTTCTGTTCTTATTTGCAGTTCTGTCTTCTTTATTTCAATGCCATACTATTAGGTGTACATTATTTATAATATATGCCACTTTTTATTATAGAAGATGGAACTTCATATGTATACTTAATATGTATTTTATATATTTATATGTAATAGAAATTTTTATTAAAACAAATATAACCCCTTTTTCTCTAGTAGTGCTCCTTGTCTTAGAGCAGTTTTTCTGTTATAACTATACCATTTTTTTTTCTTTTTAAAAGATGACGGGTAAGGGGATCTTAACCCTTGACTTGGTGTTGTCAGCACCACGCTCAGCCAGTGAGCGAACCGGCCATCCCTATATAGGATCCGAACCCGCGGCCTTGGTGTTATCAGCACCACACTCTCCCGAGTGAGCCACGGGCTGGCCCTATACCATTTATTTTTTTCTTTTTTCTGTGTAGTGTTTGCATGGTATATCTTTTAACACATTTACTTTTCTTCTTTCTGTATCTTTTTGTTTTATTTATTTATTTTTGTATTTTTATGTTTTAAATGTCTCATAAATAGCGTATAGCTGGCGTTCATATTATTATATACTCTGACAGTCTTTGTCTTTTTTACTGTTACATTTGACCTTAGACTACATTATGTCATTTATCTCTTTTTAAAAATCTCCTTTATCTTTCATATCTAATTTATATACTATCACACTGTTATTGTTGTCATGTATTTTAATGAATTTTCTTCTAAGGATTTTATATTACCCAGGAGGAAGGAAATAATAGAGTGAACTGGGGAAAGAAAATAATTACTCAGAATATTTAGAATTGATGAAAGCCATGAATTCACAGATATAGGAGGAGAAATTTATACCAAGTAGGAAAAATTAAAAGAAATCCAACTAGGTACTTAGAGTAGCAAAATTACAGAATACCAGACACATAGAAATATTAAAGTAGCTAGAGAGAAATGAAAGATCACCAGTGAAGAAATGACAAGAGATTGACCCATGGACATCTCAACGAACAACAATGGAAGTCAGAAAATAGCAAGAAAATATTCACAAGTAATGAGAAGATAACTGCCAACCTTGAATTACATTCACATCATACCTATCTTGTGAGAATGTTGGAGAAATAAGGATAGTTTTTGATCAAAAAGTGAGAGAAATATATTTTTCCAGAACACTCAGGTGATTAAACAAAAACGATCCTATATATGGCCATAAAATTCAAAGGACTAAAGTCATACAGTATGTTCTCTAACCAATAGTTCTGTTATTCTAAAAGTTAGAACATACATTTGTATCAAATCCTAAAATTAATACCATTATTATGTTCATCATTATGCCAATATATTTCAGAAAAGTTAAAGTGAAATAGATTAACCAGAACAATCTCAAGAAGAAATAATTAGCTGGTTAGTCCTGGTAAAGAAATTGAATCAGTGATTTAAAATCTTTCAACAAAGCAAACTTCAGAGTCAGATAGTTTTAGACAGGAGTTGTATATGTAGAGAGTCTATGAGAATTTATAGATGAATTAATAGTTATTAAGTGTGTTGAATAAAGTTGTTCATTACACAGAATCATTACTAGTCTTAAACACCTGCAGTATACTATTAGAAAATGTAATTATAGCTGTGCAGCTTTTTAAAAAATTTTTATTTTTTAAAATTTTAACTTCTCGATATACGTTGTAGTTGATTTTCATGACCCTTTACCCATTCCTCTTTTCCCCCTCTCTTTTCCCCCTCTCCCCCACATCATATCTGTTCACTTGTCTTAAGTTTAAGGAATTGTTGTGATTGTTGTGTCTTCTTCCCCACCACACCCTTTATTTGTGTATTTATTTATTTATTTTTAGCTCCCACAAATAAGTGAGAACATGTGGTATTTCTCTTTCTGTGCCTGACTTGTTTCACTTAATATAATTTTCTCTAACTCCATCCATGTTGCTGCAAATAGTAGTATTTCATTCTGTTTTATAGCAGAGTAGAATTCCATTGTGTAGATATAGAAACAGTTTCCTTATCCATTCATCTGATGATGGACATATGGGCTAGTTCCAACTCTTGGCTATTGTAAATAATGCCGCAATAAACATCGGAGTACAGATCTCCCTTTGGCATGATGATTTCCATTCCTCTGGGTATATTCCCAGCAGTGGAATCATATGGTAGATCTATCTGTAATTGTTTGAGTAACCTCCATACCATTTTCCATAAAGGCTGCACCATTTTGCAGTCCCACCAACAGTGTATGAGAGTTACTTTTTCTCCACAACCTCTCCAGCACTTATCATTCTCAGTCTTTTGGATATAAGCCATCCTAACTGGAGTGAGATGGTATCTCACAGTAGTTTTGATTTGCATTTCCCGGATGCTGCGTAATTTTTGAGCATTTTTTCATGTGTCTGTTGGCCATTTGTATATATCTTCCTTTGAGAAATGCCTATTCAGCTCCTTTGCCCATTTTTTAATTGGGCTATTTGTTTTTTTGCTGTAAAGTTGTTCGAGTTCCTTATATATTCTGGATATTAATCTTTTGTCAGATGTATATTTTGCAGATATTTCCTCCCACTCTTTTGGTTGTCTTTTCACTCTGTTGATTGTTTCTTTTGCTGTGCAGAAGCTTTTTAGTTTGATATAATCCCATTTGTTTATTTTCCCTTTGGTTGCCTATGCTTTTAGGGTCATATTCATAAAGTCTGTGCCCAGTCCTATTTCCTGGAGTGTTTTCCCTATGTCTTCTTTAAGGAGTTTTATTGTTTCAGGGTGTATATTTAAGTCTTTAATCAGTTTTGAGTTGATTTTGGTATATGGTGAGAGGTATGGGTCAAGTTTCATTCTCCTACATATGAATGTCCAATTTTCCCAGCACCATTAACTGAAGAGGCAGTCTCTTCCCCAATGTGTAGTTTTGGTGCCTTTGTCGACTATCGGATGGCTGTAGGTGCATGGGTTGATTCTGGATTAGAAAATGTTTACAAAAGAAGTTGATATTATTGAGACAGAAAGTAGAACAGTGGTTACCAGAGACTGGGGAGAGAGGAAAGGAAAACAGGGAGAAGTTGGCTGATGGGTACAAAATTACAATTAGATATGAAGAATAAGTTCTGGAGTTCTATGCACAGTAGGGTGACTATGGTTACCATTTTAAATTTTATATGTTACATAATAGCTAGAGGAGAGGCTTTTGAATATTTTCACCACAAAGAAAAGGTAACTGCATGAGGTGATGAATACATTAACTAGTCTGACCTGATCATTGTACAACATACATATGTATCAAAACGTCAGATTGTACCCATTACGTATGTACAATTACAATGCATCAATTAAAATAAATTATAGAAAAAGTTAAAAAAAGAATATGCTTTTTCTTTGAATCATATGGGTTTTCTGTCCAACTGGAATAGTGTTCATACTGTAATAAGATGTATTGAACTGAGACTAACAATATAAATATTGTGAGGATTAAAATAAATATTTGGCTTCTTATATCTTGTTACTTGTCAAGGCTAAATACATATTTTAGGGGAAAAACAGATTTTGTGAAAAATATAACATATCTCACCATATGAAAAATGTAAAGAAAATGATCCACAAATGAAACAGAAAATGTAATCTTTTAATATTCACAAAAATCACAAAATGAATATGGAATATTTTCAAGTAATCTACAGCACTTACTGTTATTCATGTTATTTTCTTTACTTAAAGGTCAATAAATTAGAGTTAGAGCTAGAAAGTGCCAAGCAAAAATTTGAAGAAATGACTGGCAGCTATCAAAAGGAAATTGAGGACAAAAAGAAATCAGAAGAAAATCTTTTGGGAGAGGTGGGAAGAACTGAATGTGTTTAGAATTTATTATACTAAAATTTTGTATTCGTTTATTAGCATTTAAGAGAAAATTAACAAATATTCTTAATTTTAAAATTATTTTTAAAAATTCAGTAAATTTATATAGGGACAGTTAGTTTCTATAGAACCTAACAATATTTTTGTTATTCTAAGTATTTGAGTAGCATATAATTATTTTGAAATGATTAAATGATTAGTAGTGTTATACTGTCATCTCACTTGATAGAACACCCTAGAAAAACCAAAACAATAATTTATTTTCTACCTGGTTTTTCCAATTTTCTGGTGTTTGAGTTTTGCATTTTATATAAGGAGAGCATATGCTATTTACAGTTAAGTTAAATTATTTTCTTGTGCACTAATTTTAAGAAGCACTATTTATTTGATAGGTTGAGAAAGCAAAAGTAATAGCTGATGAAGCAGTAAAGTTACAGAAAGAAATTGATATACGATGTCAACATAAAATAGCTGAAATGGTAGCACTTATGGAAAAACATAAGGTAATTTTTTTCTTTTTATATAGTGAAAATTATTAATTGGTACCATATTTCTGTTCAAAAACTGGCAAAATCAAGATAGTATTCTGATTTGTCAGAGAAAATTATTCTCTATGCAATAGTGACTAATTGTAGCTGGAATATCCTTTATCCCCTGTTTCTCCAACTTTAGATCTTAACCATTCAAAGCTGAGCTTGTGTGTCATTTCCTTAAGGGCATCTCACCTTATCATCTATGAGGGATGGAAGTAATCACTCTTTTTCTGAATTTTCCTAGTAATCTCTTATAGCACTTTCCATCTTATATTTATTTAAATACCTACCCAGAGTATGTATCTCAATATTTGTATCCTATATGTGTATTTAACACATACTAGGCTAAACACATTTTTATCAAAGGAATAAATAAACGAAAGGCTTAATGTTTGCTGTGCTTGTGAGTGTCCTCTATTTTTTTAATTGTTGTTTTAGACTAATCCTTCTGTTAGGGAATTAAGCCTTACTCCCTTCAAGATTTGGAGTGGATATAAGCTATACCTGCCTGATCCTTTTAAAAATTGTTGCTAGGGGCTGGCCCGTGGCTCACTCAGGAGAGTACGGTGCTGATAACACCAAGGCCCCGGGTTCGGATCCCATATACGGATGGCCGGTTTGCTCACTGGCTGAGCGTGGTGCTCACAACACCAAGTCAAGGGTTAAGATCCCCTTACCGGTCATCTATAAAAAAAAAAAAAAAAAAAAAATTGTTGCTAGAATAGAACATTATTATGAGGTAACTGATGAGGATTAAAAAAAATAATTTAAACGACATTGTGAACTCATAGATTTAAAATCTAGTGCAGTTTTTATCCTTATTGATACTCATTTTTGTCCCACCTTTGGCCAGTGGGATCCTCAGGCAAGTCCTTTTGACTTGGCTCTTCTAATAGTCTCTTGTAGCTTTATTTTTGTTATGACAAAATTCTTAAGTCTTATTTTGTATTTCCTGTCCCAGATTTGGAATCAGCTACTTTTTCTAAGAAGTCCTGGTGTTTTCTAGCATATTTTTAAATGATGAAATTCAGTGTTTCCAATTAAAATGATTTATTTTTTGCTCTTGTGTAAGATTATTTTCAAGGCTGTTATCTGTTTCACTCTTTAAGTTGTTTGAATGAAAATATAATTTAAAAATTAAAAATATATATATCTACTCAAAGATATATATTACTGAATTTATAAACATCAGTTTCTTCAAATATTAAATATGTTAGGATACCAATCTTATTAAAATGTCTATTCAGTTTTAATATACTTAAAATGTTTTTTTTTAATTTAATATAGCACCAATATGATAAGATCGTTGAAGAAAGAGACTCAGAATTAGGACTTTATAAGAGCAAAGAACAAGAACAATCATCAGTGAAAGCATCTTTGGTGAGATACAGTACAAATAGCAGTAAAAGCCAGTTTTCATAATGTCAGCATGGCTGATAGTAAAGAATATTATTAAATAAAACTGATTTTTGATCTATAGAATCAGAATCTTAGATCTGAAAGGGGTGTTATAGATCTTCTAGTTAAGCGGTTTTCTAATTTATTTTTTGAAGTGGTGGAACAAACTAATTTTTCACATGAAATGTTATAAAAATCTAGTTAACAAATAAGTTTGGAGCTCTGAGACTGGGAGAGGAGGGGTGAGATAGATTGCAAGAACATGAGGAGAGATATACATAGTGTTAAATCATTCTTTACAGAAAAATTAAAAAAAAAACTTGTTTAAAAGAAATCTTTAGTTATGTTTAACTAGCAGCCTTCATGTCAGCCGATTTAAAAATATATATGTTTTATGAATGAATTTATTTCTCTATAGAACTAAATTTACTCAAAGCACTCAACTTTAATTGTCTTGTGAAAAATTTGGAAGCACTTATAAACAATATGTTTCTTGTTTCTTTAGGAGATTGAACTATCCAATGTCAAAAATGAACTTTCAACCATTAAGAAGCTACTTGAAATAGAAAGAGAAGAAAAAGTAGGTTTTGTGACATTATAGATAAAGTGATTGTAAGGTTTAGGTGCAGTTATTATAAATATGTTATATTAGAAAATAATTTGATAGATTTGGGTAACTAGGATGAAAAAATATAGTTTTTCCCTGTTAGCTTTTTTCCAGAAGTATCTGGTATATGCCCTCATTTAAATACTAAACACATATAAGTGGAATTTTAAAAATAGTCATGCCTTTAAATATACTGTATTTGAGAAATATTTCATATATTAAAATGCTTATTTATTTAGATGTGTTTTTTAGCTATCATGCTTCAGAAAAAAATGGCTTATATCTATATAGTGTTTTGCAGTTTACAAAGTAAATTAACTCATGCTTTAAAATGACAAATACTATTTATTTGTGTTACTTCAAAACCTGTTCGTGTAATGACACTGCATCAGCCTAGATAACATATACTTTCAGTTTCAAGCCTCCGTGATTTGTTCATTTTGTTTTCTGCATTTAATTCCTTTCATCCTTCTCCATCTGTGGAAAATCTCACACATCTTTTATCTGCAAATGTAAGCTTACTGTATATAAGTATTCTTATAGCACTTTGTTCTTACATAAATTTGTTATTTCACTCTGTGGGTCCCCTCTCTCCCAATTATATTGCAGACTCTTCCAGGGCTAGGATTTATCATTGTTTTTCCTTTATCTGAGCACAGGGATTAGAAATTTTTATATTTTCAATAAATGTTAAAGGAATGACTAAATACCTTTCCCTTCACCTGCAGTAGTAGCATTCATACTTACCTTTATCCTTACTGTTTCAGTAGAAGAGGAATTTTTCTTTGTCTTTACTTTTGATGTTCTTGATTAAAACCCTTAGCAATTTTCAGTTTTTACTTGTTAGCCAATAAACATGAAAAGACTTTCATCATCTTTAAAAAAAGCCTTGAAACTGACCACTCCTTAAGCTACTATACTATCTCTGTTCTCTTCTTAAGCATCAAACTTTTAGAAAGAGTAGCCTATAATACTATATAATTTTTCAACTCTCATCTACTCACCTATTAGAATTTAGCTATTGGCATAATCACTTTCTTGGCTTGGGTCACATTGAACTCCTTACTGATAAATATAATGGCTTCTTTTTTATTTGCATATCATGAAGAATTCAAGGCCACTGTTTCATAGTATTGTGTTTCTGATCATTTATCTATGAATACACACACATGTGCACACATGCACACACACAAATATGCCTGTATGTAGATATATTCAAAATTTGGGCTTGTGGTAGATTGTATTATTCAAAATAGATGCTGCTCTTTTTCCATGAGGTTCCTCTCAAAGGGAGAATTATATATTTCCACCTCACTGACTTCAGGTTTAGCTAAATGATTTGTTTTACACTATGGAATGTGAGCAAAAGTGACACTTCTGAGAAGAAGCTTTAAGAACCACCATATGTTTCTCCAAGCCTCTTTTTTCCTTTGGTCTTGGGGCTGACAATATTCCAGACAGAAGTTGCTCCTTCAGTGTAGATTCTTGGATATATACCCTGAAGTGGAATTGTTGGATCGTATGGTAACTGTATTATTAATTTTTTGAAGAGCCTCCATACTCTTCATTTGATATTTGACATTCCCACTGACAGTGCACAAGGATTCCAATTTCTCCACATCTTCTTCAACACTTGTTATTTTCTGTTCTTCTGACAGTGACCACCCTACTATGTGTGAAGTGATATCTCATTGTGGCTATGAGTTGCATTTCTGTTATGATTAGTGATATTGAGCATCTTTTAATATGGTATTGGCCATTTATATATCTTCTTTGGAGAATTAATTATTCAAGACCTTTGCCTATTTTGGAATCAGGTTTATAACAATTTTATTTGTGTGTATTTTGTCATTGAGTTATAGGAGTTGCTTATAGTTTCTAGATATTAACATTTTGTCAAAATGATATATATCTTAATGTTTTTGTCATCTTATTTTTTATCACATGTTAATACTTATTTTCTTTTTCTCTGAAGTGTGTGTATGTGTCTCACTTTGATTTGGAAAGTGTATGTAGTCTTTTTAATTATTTGATTTGTTACTGTTATATTTTTAAATAATATAACCAACACTTTCTTCCACCACATCTTTCCCTGCATATACAATTTTAATATTTTATTTTACATTGTCAAGATTTATAAAAATGTATATTCTATTCTTTAACCATGATTCTTGCATCTGTTTAACTTGAGCTTTGTATTTATATAGATTCAGCTCATCTTTCATGTGCAACTTTTTCTTACTTCTCAGTTTTGATCCCAGTCAATATAAAAATCCTCATTTTTACCTATAAGCCCATTGGTATGAGGAAACTGTTACCAGATGACAATCTTAACTTTCAATTAAAATAGGTTGAGGCTGGTTGGTTGGCTCAGTTCGTTAGAGTGCAGCCTTGTAACACCGAGGTCAAGGGTTTGGATCCCCATACCAGCCATCTGCCAAAAAAACCCCCAAAAAACAAACAAATGAAAAGTAGGATGGCTTTACAGGATTATGGTCAATCACCTTCCCTAAATCTTTCATAGTTTTTTTTTTTTTTTTTTTCTTTTTTTTTTTTTTTTTTTTTTTTTTTAATTTTATTTTGTCGATATACATTGTAGCTGATTAATGCTCCCCATCACCAAAACCTCCCTCCCTTCTCCCTCCCCCCTCCCCCCCAACAATGTCCTTTCTGTTTGCTTGTTGTATCAACTTCAAATAATTGTTGTTGTTATATCTTCTTCCCCCCCCCCCCGGTTTGTGTGTGTGTGTGTGTATGTGTGTGTGTGTGAATTTATATATTAATTTTTAGCTCCCTCCAATAAGTGAGAACATGTGGTATTTCTCTTTCTGTGCCTGACTTGTTTCACTTAATATAATTCTCTCAAGGTCCATCCATGTTGTTGCAAATGGCAGTATTTCATTCGTTTTTATAGCTGAGTAGTATTCCATTGTGTAGATGTACCACATTTTCCGTATCCACTCATCTGATGATGGGCATTTGGGCTGGTTCCAACTCTTGGCTATTGTAAAGAGTGCTGCGATGAACATTGGGGAACAGGTATACCTTCGACTTGATGATTTCCATTCCTCTGGGTATATTCCCAGCAGTGGGATGGCTGGGTCGTATGGTAGATCTATTTGCAATTGTTTAAGGAACCTCCATACCATTTTCCATAGAGGCTGCACCATTTTACAGTCCCACCAACAATGTATGAGAGTTCCTTTTTCTCCGCAGCCTCGCCAGCATTTATCGTTCATAGTCTTTTGGATTTTAGCCATCCTAACTGGGGTTAGATGGTATCTCAATGTGGTTTTTATTTGCATTTCCCGGATGCTGAGTGATGTTGAGCATCTTTTCATATGTCTGTTGGCCATTTGGATATCTTCCTTAGAGAAATGCCTACTTAGCTCTTTTGCCCATTTTTTAATTGGGTTGCTTGTTTTCTTCTTGTAAAGTTGTTTGAGTTCCTTATATATTCTGGATATTAATCCTTTGTCAGATGTATATTTTGCAAATATTTTCTCCCACTCTGTTGGTTGTCTTTTAACTCTTTTAATTGTTTCTTTTGCTGTGCAGAAGCTTTTTAGTTTGATATAATCCCATTTGTTTATTTTTCCTTTGGTTGCCCGTGCTTTTGGGGTCGTATTCATGAAGTCTGTGCCCAGTCCTATTTCCTGAAGTGTTTCCCCTATGTTTTCTTTAAGAAGTTTTATTGTCTCAGGGTGTATATTTAAATCCTTAATCCATTTTGAGTTGATTTTAGTATACGGTGAGAGGTATGGATCTAGTTTCATTCTCCTGCATATCGATATCCAGTTATCCCAGCACCACTTGCTGAAGAGGCAGTCCCTTCCCCAGTGAATAGGCTTGGTGCCTTTGTCAAAGATCAGATGGCAGTAAGTGTGTGGGTTGATTTCTGGATTCTCTATTCTATTCCATTGGTCAGTGTGTCTGTTTTTATGCCAGTACCATACTGTTTTGGTTATTATAGCTTTGTAGTATAGCTTAAAGTCAGGTAGTGTTATGCCTCCAGCTTTATTTTTTTTGCTGAGCATTGCTTTGGCTATTCGTGGTCTTATATTGTTCCATATAAATGTCTGAATAGTTTTTTCCATTTCTGAGAAAAATGTCTTTGGAATTTTGATGGGGATTGCATTGAATTTGTATATCACTTTGGGTAGTATGGACATTTTCACTATGTTGATTCTTCCAATCCAAGAGCATGGAATATCTTTCCATCTTCTTGTATCCTCTCTAATTTCTCTCAGCAGTGGTTTGTAGTTCTCATTATAGAGATTTTTCACCTCCTTGGTTAACTCAATTCCTAAGTATTTTATTTTTTTGGTGGCTATTGTAAATGGGCAGGCTTTCTTGATTTCTCCTTCTGCATGTTCACTATTGGAGAAAAGAAATGCTACTGATTTTTGTGTGTTGATTTTGTATCCTGCTACTGTGCTGAAATCATTTATCAATTCCAACAGTTTTTTTGTAGAGGTTTTAGGCTGTTCGATATATAGGATCATGTCATCTGCAAACAGGGACAGTTTGACTTCATCTTTTCCAATCTGGATGCCCTTTATTTCCTTCTCTTCTCTGATTGCTCTGGCTAGTACTTCCAACACTATGTTGAATAGGAGTGGTGAGAGTGGGCATCCTTGTCTAGTGCCTGTTCTTAAAGGAAAAGCTTTCAGCTTTTCCCCATTCAGGATGATATTGGCAGTGGGTTTGGCATATATGGCTTTAATTATGTTGAGATACTTTCCCTCTATACCTAACTTATAGAGGGTCTTTGTCATGAATGAGTGCTGAACTTTATCAAATGCTTTTTCAGCACCTATAGAGATGATCATATGGTCCTTGTGTTTGAGTTTATTAATATGGTGTATCACATTTATTGATTTGCGTATGTTGAACCAACCTTGCATCCCTGGGATGAATCCCACTTGATCGTGATGAATAATTTTTCGTATGTGTTGCTGTATTCTGTTTGCTAGTATTTTAGTGAGGATTTTTGCATCTATATTCATCAAGGATATCGGCCTGTAGTTTTCTTTTTTGGTTATATCTTTACCTGGTTTTGGTATCAGGATGATGTTTGCTTCATAGAATGAGTTTGGGAGATTTGCGTCCGTTTCAATCTTTTGGAATAGTTTGTAAAGAATCGGTGTCAATTCCTCTTTGAATGTTTGGTAAAATTCTGCTGTGAATCCATCTGGTCCTGGGCTTTTCTTTGTTGGGAGCCTTCTGATAACAGCTTCAATCTCCTTTATTGTTATTGGTCTGTTCAAATTTTCTACGTCTTCACGGTTCAGTTTTGGGAGCTTGTGTGTGTCCAGAAATTTATCCATTTCCTCCAGATTTTCAAATTTGTTGGCGTATAGTTGTTTATAGTAGTCTCGAATGATTCCTTGTATTTCAGATGAATCAGTTGTAATATCGCCTTTTTCATTTCTAATTTTTGTTATTTGAGTCTTCTCTCTTCTTTTTTTTGTTAGCCAAGCTAATGGTTTGTCAATTTTATTTATCTTTTCAAAAAACCAACTTTTTGATTCGTTGATCTTTTGAATTGTTTTTTGGTTTTCAATTTCATTCAGTTCTGCTCTGATCTTAATGATTTCTTTCCGTCTGCTAACTTTAGGATTGGATTGTTCTTGTTTTTCTAGTTCTTTAAGGTGAAGTGTTAGGTTGTTCACTTGCCATCTTTCCATTCTTCTGAAGTGAGCATTTAATGCAATAAATTTTCCCCTCAATACTGCTTTTGCAGTATCCCACAGGTTTTGGTATGATGTATCATTGTTTTCATTAGTTTCAATAAACTTTTTGATTTCCTGCTTGATTTCTTCTTGGACCCATATGTCATTAAGTAGAATGCTGTTTAATTTCCATGTGTTTGTATAGTTTCCAGAGTTTTGTTTGTTATTAATTTCTAGTTTTAATCCATTGTGGTCTGAGAAGATACATGGGATAATTGCAATTTTTTTGAATTTATTGAGACTTGATTTGTGACCTAATATGTGATCTATCCTGGAGAATGATCCATGTGCTGATGAGAAGAATGAATATTCTGAGGTTGTTGGGTGGAATGTTCTGTAGATATCTGCCAATTCCAATTGGTCTAGAGTCTTGTTTAGATCTTGTGTTTCTCTACTGATTCTTTGCCTAGATGATCTGTCTAATATTGACAGTGGAGTGTTCAGGTCCCCTGCTATTATGGTATTAGTGTCTATTTCCTTCTTTAGGTCTAATAGAGTTTGTTTTATAAATCTGGCTGCTCCAACATTGGGTGCGTACATATTTATGATTGTTATGTCTTCTTGATGGATCAGTCCTTTTATCATTAAGTAGTGTCCCTCATTGTCTCTTTTTATGGTTTTTAGTTTAAAGTCTATTTTGTCAGATATAAGAATAGCCACTCCAGCTCGTTTTTCTTTTCTGTTTGCATGGTAAATCTTTTTCCATCCTTTCACTCTTAGTCTGTGTGAATCTTTATGGGTGAGGTGGGTCTCTTGTAGGCAGCATATAGTTGGGTCCTGCTTTTTGATCCAGTCAGCCAGTCTGTGTCTTTTAATTGGGGAATTTAAGCCTTTAACATTAAGAGTTGTTATTGAAAGGTGTTGATTTATTCCTAGCATTTTATTGGTTGTTTGGTTGTCTTAGGTGTCTTTTGTTCCTTGCTTTCTGATTTACTGTTTGGTTTCTTTGTTTGTTGGTTCCTTAGGTTGTAGCTAGTGTTTTTGTTAGCTTGTTTTCTCTTCATGAATGCCATTTTTATTGTACTAGCGGGTTTTGATTTTTCTTGGGTTTTTATGGCAGTGGTAGTTATTTTTCAGGAACCAAACCCAGTACTCCCTTGAGGATTTCTTGTAAGGGTGGTCGTGTGGTAGTGAACTCCCGCAGTTTTTGTTTGTCTGAGAAATATACTATTTGCCCCTCATTTCGGAAGGATAGCCTTGCAGGGTAGAGTATTCTTGGCTGGCAATCTTTGTCTTTTAGTATTTTGAAAATATCATCCCATTCCTTTCTAGCTTTAAGGGTTTGTGATGAAAAGTCTGATGTTAACCTGATTGGGGCTCCCTTATAGGTGATTTGACGCTTCTCTCTTGCAGCTTTTAAGATTCTCTCTTTGTCTCTGAGTTTTGCCAATTTGACTATGACATGTCTTGGAGAAGGCCTTTTTGGGTTGAATACGTTTGGAGATCGTTGAGCTTCCTGGATCTGAAGATCAGTGATTTTTCCTATACCTGGGAAGTTTTCTGCCACTATTTTGTTGAATATGTTTTCAATGGAATCTCCATTTTCCTCCCCTTCTGGAATACCCATGACTCGGATATTTGAGCGCTTGAGGTTGTCTGATATCTCTCTCAGATTTTCTTCCATGTCCTTGATTCTTTTCTCTTTCTTTTTGTCTGCTTGTGTTATTTCAAACAGCCCATCTTCAAGTTCAGAGGTTCTCTCTTCAACTTCGACAAGCCTGCTGGTTAAACTCTCCGTTGTGTTTTTTATTTCGCTGAATAATTTCTTCAGTTCAGCAAGTTCTGCTACATTTTTTTTCAGGAAATTGATTTCCTTGTATATTTCCTCTTTCAGATCCTGTATACTTTTCCTCATTTCATCATGATGTCTAGCTGAGTTTTCTTGTATCTCATTCAGTTTCCTTAGAATTATCACTCGAAATTCCTTGTCAGTTATTTCAAGGGCTTCTTGTTCTATAGGATCTAGAGTATGAGATTTATTAACTTTTGGTGGTGTACTTTCTTGATTTTTTGTATTTCTGGTGTCTTTTTTTTGGTGTTTATTCATTGTGGCAGGGGGTTTCACAGTCCACCGGTTTAAGACTAATGACTAACTAGGGTGTTGCTGTGGTTGCCAATTTGGTATGGCTCCCGCCGTGACTGCTCAGTTGGCCTCTAGTGTCTTGTGTGTGTGGTTGCCTCGGGTCTTGGGCTTCTCCGGGGAGCCACCTTTCTGGTCAGCTTGTACTCTGCTGGGCTGGTGGATCACGTACCACAGGGTGTGTGATCTCTGTTGAGCTTTCACTTTCTGTACAGGACTTCTCCCCGTTCCGTGTGCTCTGGCCCAGGCTGTTAGATCGTGCAGTGGCGACCCCACCGGGTGTGTGGTTCCTGTCGAGTCTCCGCCTCCCTGGCCGCACGTCTCCCCCCTCTGTGCACACTGTGCTGGGCTGGGGCGTGTGTTCTGCACCCCTCGTCTATCAGCTGGGCCTTCAAGACCCTGCTCAGCACCGCCTCGCCCAGGAAGTCTACCAGGTTTCTGCTAGGCACAGACGACCGGTCTCTCTGGGTGCCTTTGTAGCACTGTGTAGATCTTTTTCGGGTCTTGTTCACCTTTGTATCCCCCCGGTATAAACCGAGTCTAGTGCCCGCCTGCAGCCTGCTCTCCGGCAGGTTCAAGCGGACCTGGGAACTCTCCTACCACACTATTCCCAACCAGAAATTCGTTAGGCTTTTTTCCAAACTGGTGGTCGCAGAGATGGTATCTGCCTCCCAGTAACAGGAAGTTTACCGGGGCGGAGTCCAGGGTGTGGTGGAGTGACAGTCGGCCCGCCCGTACTTCCTAGCCCTCCCAAAACTGGTTGGGACACCCCACACCCACAGCCCTGCCAGAGAACCGCGGAGGGAGTGGGAGAGGAGGTCGGCCCGCAGGGTCCGGAAAGCCCCGCGCCAGGCCAAGCAAATGGGCTCAGTGATGGCCGAGCAGGGTGGAGCTGCCCGCACCTGGGAAAATGGAGGCAGCACCGGGGCAATGAGTGGCCTGGTGGTGCAGGCGGAAGCCGCGTGGGCATCCACCCCCCCGAACAGAGCTGTGCCAGGGATCACTCACAGTGCTGTGCCAGGTCGGGCGCTCGCTCTGTCTCTGGTTTGTTGCCTTCCGTGTTCTCGGCGCTGCCGCCTCGGGCTGTTCAGTCGCGGCGCCGCTCGGGCGCTCCCAGGAATCTTCTTTAATGCCGGCCTGAAACCTCGAATCCTGAATAGGGCAGCTGGCCGCCTTCTTCAGCGCGGCCCCGGTCTCCGGGATCCTGGCTGCATCCACAGCAGCCCTGGCGCCGTGTTCCCTGTTTCAAGACTCACTTTTGCAGCTAAGAATCAGTTCTTTTCCTGCTCCACACTTCAAAGCTGTTGCCTGTAAATGAGGCAGCCTCTCCTGCCGGGGGCAAAGTGGCGTTGAGCCCCCACGACCGGCCAGCAGCAGCAGTCCTCCCTTAAGAGATGGCCAGGGGAAGGTCCACAAGTTTCCCGGCTGCCTGAGGCCCAGTGGCCACCTTTTCCACCTCAGCTACTCCGCGCCAGCCGCCGCAGCCGCCGCCATCTTGAAACCGAATCTTTCATAGTTTAATGGAGCTTAATCTCTGCCTGGTGATGTGAAATGTGTTTGTTTCTTATCTTGATATAAAGGGAGAGTTTCAAAGTCTTCCAGTTGGTCCTTAAAATCTCTCACTCTGTGGTCAGAATCAATATGGTGGTTATGCCATATCTATTCAAACTGGAAACCCAGGATCTAAAGAAATGACCACAAGAAAGGTTTATGGTTCCATGGACTCACCATTAAAGTGGACTCAGATTAAATTCTGTTTATCTCCTGACCTGGATAACACTTGCACTCTTACTAGTGAGAAAATGGTAACATTATAGATCCCCAAGAATTGCTATTAGCTAAGAGTCAATGTCCAATTACCCATAAATCTTCATATTTTTATCCTCAGTGCACAAGATAGTAGGAAGGATGCAGTATGTATTTGTGATATTATTGTGAAATATTTCCATAAGAGTAACAGACTTCCTTTTTTTTCAAAGGGTTCTAGGCTTGTAAATTTATTTAGGTCTGAAATTTGGTCACAGGGCTGTCATTCCCTACTGTGGTAGCTTAAGTTAATATTCTGTTTGCTAGACCATATTGTAGGCATATTTTACTTATTCAAATTAAATAGGGACCTTAGTGGGCTGCCCATCTCTTTGGTCTTAGGGAACCTATGATCAATTAGGCACCATCAAAGACATATGTTTGTGTATGAGCTAATTCACACTTTGGAAACACATGTTGTATCAGAACAGGCTGTACTAAGATCTCCAGACCAACAAAAGTCAAGAGTTGTAGAGACAGTACAATCGTGGGAGGTGCTTTCTCCCTTCTGTCCTCTAGAAGCCAAGATATGTAATTCTGAGAGTCAGTGCAGTATTGCTAGTTTAGAGAATATGCTTTATACTAGAAGATAACATTACAGTCCCTTAGTGTAGACACCAGTTGTCACTATACCTGAAGGTCATCCATTGGTGTGTGATAGGATACACAATAATAACAGTAAATACTGTTACATTAGCTTATTGCCAGCTTCTTCCATGGTAAGGTGAGTTCTCTGGTTAGGAGCAATACTGAGAGAGATACCATGGTGTACACAAGGTATTCAGTGAGGACATATATTACATAGGCATCAGGGCAGGCAAGGCAAGTTTGCCAAAAGTTCTGCAGACTGGGAGACTTTTCCCTTCTCTGAGACCTTTATGACTACCTGGGGCTGTAATAATTTTGTTCTAGAGATGACTGTCACATTACAGGCATATTACCTGTAGGCGAGGCTTAAGTTTTCTTTTTTCCCACTGAATGAATTCTATAGCTTAGTATAGCACACTTCTCATTCTGACCACAACTCTCCTTTCTATTTTTATCTGGACTGCTTCTATATATACACCCTATTCTTCAGCAAAAATTATGTATTACTTCCTAAGAATTACATACTTTGCTGTATTTATTCTTTTTGCTTCCTAGCTTTTTTTTTCTTTTTCTTCCTCATTTCTATTTATAGTGAAAGTTTGTTCATTATTCAGTGTCCAACAGAAATGTACCTTTTCTCAACACACAGAGAAAAAAACATTCTGCCTCTAAAGGCCAATCATATTTTGAATCTCTTCATAACTCTTCACAGTTTAGTTACTTGTGTGCATCCCTTAGTCTAAATTCTGGTCCATCCACTTTATTTTACAAATAAGACAGTTGAGATTCAGAATTTTAAGAGAGTTATTCAAGATTTCATAGATGCATACTAGCGATAGATCAGATTAAAAAGAAAAGGTAGTAAAAACCAAATAACACCTCTGTAAGAAGGAACTACTTTGTTTTTCTTTTCCGTTTTTATTTTATAAGATTGAGAGATTAATCTTCTTTCTTTGTTAATACTTATTAGGAAAGATTTTGATGGTAAGAACATTCATTTGTGGTAGTAGTAATGATTGTGTCCTATGTACTAAATATTCATTTTTAATAGGAAAAACTCAAAAGAGAGGTGAAAGAAAACACAACTCCTATCAAAGAAAAAAAAGACAAGGTAAGGATTTTATGTAATTCTTTATAACCAATTAGTTTTCTAACATCTACTTAGAGATGATTTTTTAAAGTAGGAAAATAACATTTTAAGTATATCACACAATTTCACTTCCTAAATTGTTTCTTGCTATTTCTTAATTCAAAAGCATTAGGTGAAAAATTTTAAAACATTTGTCATTTGGAGATTTAGAGAAGATTTCAATCTTTCTCTGTAATTCTTATTATAGTATTTTTTTGAATTAGTTAGGTACTTCTGTGTTTCTCTTTTGAAAAGTTTCCAACGTTAGAGACAAAATATTCTCATTGATAATTCTAAAGTTTATATTTAGATTGTGTCTAACTTGGGGTTTCAAAGGGGCTATATAAATGACATCCTGTTTTCCTCACATAAGTTCTGAACCAATTGTGAAAGACAGTGGAGAACCAAAATAATATCTTTATTATTGATAGATAATGTTGGAGAATGTGACTTACATTTGAAGGTAAAAGGATTTCTTAATGTTGAAATCCAAAAGTAGACAGATTCTACTTTGCCACAGGTAGAGCTTGACTGGGACTGGTCTACCCATTTGATGGCCAGCCCTTGTAAAACTTGTGGCCTAAAGGAGCAGAGTAGAATGAATATGTGCTTTCTTTGGTTCTCCAGATGAGGAGTAAGGAAGGGGCTGTACTATATGTGCTCAGTTTCTCCTCCCAAATTCATCAATCACATTAAGTCATTATTCCTCTCATAAGGAGACAGAGAGAGGTTAGGAAGTTTACCATGATGGTGCTCCCTACACATGAAAGGAAGAACCAGGTATGGGGAAAAAGAGTACCCTCAGCTTCTAGCCTATTTGATAATATGGGATTGTTGCAGAAGGAGTTTGATTTAATCAATTTTTGGTTAGATTCATTAAGTATATTCTTTATACACAGTGATGTAGTCTCCTAGAAGTTGCTGTGATTGTAGTTAAACTGAAAGTACCAATTACAATAGTCTGGGAACATTTCAGTTGTTTGGTATAGACAAAGAAAAAGAAGAGGGAAAGAAATATTGAACCTGTGACTTAATATTGAGTGCTTCATATATTCCATTGCTGTGCTAGACACTTGAAAACATTATATTTGGAGAAATTACCCTCATAAAATATTAGCCAGCAGGTTTAGATATTAAACCTTCCTTAGGGAAGAAGTGTCTGATGAAGATAAATTGGTTTGCTCTCTACTATTCTTTTCTAAACATAGAATGTGTTCATATTAATGAAAGTATATATCATATATCCTTATAGAGATGTTTTGATTCATGTATAATTGCATAATATTTGCCCATTATTTGTATCTGTTATCAAGTAGATTAGTAAATGCCATATATTTTATCTGCGGTCTCGATTTCATTGCAAAAATGAAAACATGAGAAAAGAAATGAAGAAATTTAACTAGGCTTTTTTTGCTATATTTATACCAATACTATTGCAAATCACAAGCCTTATATTTAGTAATAATTAAATTTATCAAACGTTTCTGAGTTTGGGCAAGTTACTTCTTCATGTCTCAGTTTCCTCATCTAATTTAAAGGGATCCAGTATCTATCTCTTAAAGTTGTTATGAGAATTAAGTGAGATGGTATTTTAAAGCATTTAAAATAGTGCTTGACACATAGTGAATGTCACATAAGTCCTTGTTTAAATAATACAACAGAGAAAATCTGTATATATGTATCACTGGAAATTTAACATTCAGAAAAAGATGTAACTTGTAAGTAAGTACGTACGTTTCCATTATGTGTTATGGAGAGGAATAGTTCAGTATTCTCAAATGGGGAAGCACTTTATTTTAGGCTACCAGGGAAATGTCAATTCCCAGACAAGGCCACCAGGTGGTGCAGTGACTTTAAACTGCCATTCTCAGGTCTGTTGGGGGTAAAATTTGTCCATGAAAGCGGTTACATTTTGGAGGCTCCAAGGGTGACCCCTGATGAATCCAAAGAGTAGAAAAATTTTGCTTTTTATGAAATATGTAGGAAAAAAGATACAGAAATGCAACTTTGTGAAAAATGCTATCAAAATTCATAGTGCTACAAAAAAGGATTATGAAGTGACAGCTCACTAGAACTGGGAAAGAAAACTACAAATCGTCTCATTTAGCTCCTTGATTTTATAGATGGATGAATTTAAGCCTGCAGATACTTGGAGATTTACTTAAAATCACCTGGCAAGATAGTAAAAGATCCAGGAGAAAAGATCATATTACTTGGTTCCTACTTCAATTTTTTTTTATAGTACCTCTTAATCCTACACCCTATACTCTCCTAAGTTAAACTCACTGCAAGTTCAACCACCATGCTTTTGAAGTATTGTCCTTGTCGTCCTCTGTGTGTATGTGCGTGCGTGCACGCATGCACATACCCTATTCTTTTGTGTGAGTGATTGCCATGATTGTATTTATGGAGATCATGGTGACTAAAGGAAGTGGTAAAATGAAAGTGATGAGCATAGATTTCATGTAGGAGTCCACTAAAGCAGCTATTAATAGCTTTTACTACAAAGTGAGGTCAGGTGCTAAAAGAAGCTATATACAAAGGTAGAGAGACAGAAAACTGAAGAAATTGAGTTGAAATATTATCTATGTACTTAGAGTAAATTTGCAATTTGTTTACTTTCAGAATTGAAGCAGACAAGCATTTTTCCAGATTTTTTTCCCTGAAAATTTTTCTCATTCTTTACTTTCATAATTTTTCCTCCCTTTTTTTGGAGGCGAGCGAGGCTGGTGTTTAGGAAAAGGGTGCTGCTTTTATAGATTAGAGGGAGGAAGTATGAATGGATGAAAGAGGATAAATAAAAAAACAAATTGCTCTCTGGCTTTTAGGCTATTGGAATGAACCACAGATTAAGGCTTTTGCTACCAGGAATAGAGATTTTTTTTTTTTTTAGAGAATCCTCAACTTTTGGTCAAATAGAGAGTTGAAATATTTTATTTGTTTTATAGTGGCTCTGTGAAGATAGGGAGGAGCAGAAATCATTTTCACGGTAATGGGCAAATAAATTGACAAAGAGGATAACTGCAGTTTATTCAAACTTGTCTAATCAATAATAAATTTGGGGGTAAATTCTAGTTTGTTTCAGTGTTAATTCTACTAGTTACTGCACTTGAATTAAAGAAATAAATAATTAAAATGACATTTAATTATGGCATTATTCGCTTTTGTTGTTCAATGCAGAAAACACAGACATCTTTATTGGAAACACCTGAAACTATTTATCGGAAATTTGAACCTAAAGCCTCTCCTTCACTAAATATCTCGCAAAATTTCACATCAGCTAATCATGGCAAATCCAATGCTGGAAGAGACTATCTGTGGGCATCTGCAAAAAGTACTTTACCTAAACCATTACCAAAGGTTGGTGGCTAAAATTTCTAAGATAGTAGTAATGTTTTAAATAAAAAAAGAAGGCTCTGGTATTACACACACTTTGGAGATATTGCAGGTTCAGTTCCAGAACACTGCAGTAAAATGAATATTTCAATAAAGCAAGTCACACAAAATTTTTTGGTTTCCCAGTACATATGATGGTTATATTTATACTATACTGTAGTCTATTGAATGTGCAATAACATTATGTCTTAAAAAGGTACATGCCTTATTTTAAAAAATACTTTATTGCAAAAAATGCTAACAGTCATCTAAACGTTTAAATGAATCATAATCTTCTTGGTGGTGGAAGGTCCTGCCTTGATGTTGATGGCAACTGACTGATCAGGGTGGTGGTTGCTGAAGGTTGGGGTGGCTGTGGCAATTTCTTAAAATAAGACAACAATGAAATTTGCCACTTTGATTGAGTCTTTCATGAAAGATTTCTCTCTAGCATGTGATGCTGTTTGATAGCATTTTATCCACAGTAGAACTTCTTTCAAATTGTAGTCAATCATCTCAAATCCTGCTGCTGCTTTATCAACTCAGTTTATGTAATGTTCTAAATCCTTTGTTGTCATTTCAGTAATGTTCAAACATCTTCACCAGCAGTAGATTCTATCTCATGAAACCACTTTCTTTGCTCATCCATAGGAACAACTCCTTATCTCTTCAGGTTTTATTGTAAAATTATACCAATTCAGTCACATCTTCAGGCTCCACTTCTAATTCTAATTCTCTTGCTGTTTCTACCAAATCTGCAGTTACTTCCTCCCCACTGAAGTCTTAAAGCCCTCAAAGTCATCCGTGAGGGTTGAAATCAACTTCTTCTAAACTCCTGTTAACCTTGATACTTTGACCTCCTCCCATGAGGAGGTCAAAGTATCTTAACGCCATCTAGAATGGCTAATCCTTTCCAGAAGGTTTTCAGTTACTTTGCCCAGATCCATTAGAGGAATCATTAACTATGGCAGCTATAGCCTTACAAAAAATATTTCTTAAATAATAAGACTTAAAAGTCAAAATTATTTCTTATCCGTGGGCTTCAGAATGGATGTTGTGTTAGCAGCATGAAAACTACATTAATCTCCTTGTACATGTCCATCAGAGCTCTTAGGTGACTAAGTGCATTGTCAATAAGCAGTAACATTTTTGAAAGGAATCTTTTTTTCTGAGCAGTAGTTCTGAACAGTGGGCTTAAAATATTTGGTAAACCATGGTGTAAATAGATGTGCTGACATCCAGGCTTTGTTGTTCCATTTATAGAGGCAGCAGGGAGAGTAGATTTAACATCATTCTTAAGGACCCTCAGATTTTCAGAACAGTAAATGAGCACTGGCGTCAACTTAAAGTCGCAAGCTGCATTAACCCCTAAAAAGAGAGTCCTCTTGTCCTTGGAAGCTTTGAAGCCAGGCATTGACTTCTCTTCTCTAGCTATGAAAGTCCTAGATGGCATCTTCTAATATAAGGGTATTTTATCTACATTGAAAATATGTTGTTTAGTGTAACCACCTTCATCAATTATCTTAGCTAGATCTTTTGGATAACTTGCTGTAGCTTCTACATCAGCACTTGCTGCTTCACCTTGAACTTTTATGTTATAGAGACAGCTTCTTTCCTTAAACCTTATGAACCAACCTCTGCTAGCTTCAAACTTTTCTTCTGTAGCTTCCTTACCTCTCTCAGCCTTCATAGAATTGAGGAGATTTGGGGCTTTGCTCTGGATTAGGCTTGGTATAAAGGAATGTTGTGGATGACTTGATCTATGCAGACCAGTACAACTTTCTCTATGTCAACCATAAGGCTGTTTCACTTTCTTATCATTTGTGTGTTCTCTGGAGTGGCACTTTTAATTTCCTTCAAGAACTTTTTCTTTGCATTCACAACTTGGCTAACTGGTGCGAGAGGTCTAGCTTTTGGCCTGTCTTGGATTTATGACATGCCTTCCTCACTAAGCTTAATCATTTCTAGCTTTTGATTTAAAGTGAGAGGCATGCAATTCTTCCTTTCACTTGAACACTTAAAGGCCATTGTAGGATTATTAATTGGCCTAATTTTAACATTGTGTGTCTCAGGGAATAGGGAGGTCTGAGGAGTGGAAGAGTAATAGAGGAATGGCCAGTAGGTGGAGCAGTCAGAATACACACATTTATCAATTAAGGTCACCATCTAATTATATAGGCACGGCTCGTGGAGCCCTCAAACAATTATAATAGTAACGTCAAAGATCAGACATCACCATAACAGATATAATGATATCGAAAAAGTTTGAAATATTGCAAGAATTACCAAAATGTAACACAGAGACACAAAGGGGATACATGCTGTTGGGAAAATTGTACAGATAGACTTGCTCGATGCTGGATTTCCACAAACCTTCAATTTGTAAAAAATGCAATATCTGTGAAGTGTAATAAAGTGAAGAGCAATAAAATGAGGTATAGGTATAACTGGTATCTCACAAACACGTATATAAAACTAGTTTCTTGAAACTTTTAATTTTGGGGAGTTATCAGCATGATATGATTTAATTTTTTTCTATCAATGTCCACAACTTAATAGTGGCATCTTTGGCAGATTCCATAACTTGCTGGTCATTTTACCAATGCATAATTCCCTGTTGTGGGAAATCTGGTTTTGATTTGACATTTTACGGTACCATCCTAATTGCCTTCCTCTGCTGTTTACCCCACATGATCTTGCTGCTGGAGTTCTTTACTTAGCAGTCATCTTGGATCAGGTGCCACTAGCAAGGTGGCTCAATTCTAGCTATCTTCCACATACATATCCATTTAATCCATGGGGAACTCATACAATCTTGTCATGCAGAATAGCAGTGTAGAATGCTTTACTTCGGACCCCTCTTTCCTCTCTGCCATTTATTACTCTTTACTTTCCTTCTACTTTGCTCAGCTAGACACAAAGGTAGATAAACAAATTTGCTGCCTAGGTTTATATCCAAATAGAGAATGAGATACCAGTTTCCCCTTCTTGAAGGTACCCGTAGTCTTTATAAGGACATTTTTGGAGCTCCTGCCTCACTTGGGAGTTCAGGAGAAAAGTATCTTAACCTGTCTCCACCCCTCTAAGCTGAATTTCATGCTTTCCCCCTTCCAAGTTTCCTTACAAAAACTGAGAAGGAGAGAGGTGTCTGTTGGTTATAGGGCCTGTTCTACCATTTTTTAAAATAAGCCCTAGAGAGGGATCTGGCTTCAGTCATAGGTTGCTCTCTTTAGAATATGGTTTACTATCACTTGCCCCCTGGCTTTGTGTCCCAGTTGACAATTCCAAAGCAAAAGAAAGAGTCCCACTCACATTCTGATATATATATACATAGTATTTTACCCCTTGTAAAAATTATGAAAATCAGTGAAAATTAGTGAACTATAAACTTAGAGAGGCTTTTATGTAAGATTATTCAGTTGTATTTACTATCATATGCTTCAAAATATGAAATGATCTCTACTAAATAATGACTGTACTTAAAAAAACTTTTTATTGAATATTTGTAAGAAAAATGAACAGATCTTAAGTATTCGACCTGAATTTTCACAAACCAGATGTAACTTTATAATCAGCACCCAGATTAAAGCACGGAATATTACTATCATCTCAGAAGAGCTTCTTGTTCCCCCTCCCAGTCACTAAATCCCTCCTCCAAAGCCAATTACTGTCTCAGCTTCTAATATTAGTTGTACCTATTTTTGCCTTTCTACAAGTAAAATCATCTGGACTTCTTTTGTTTAATATTATGTTTGTGGGATTTCTCCTATTGTTTCTTGAAGTTGTAGACTGTTGTTATTTCTGTATAATATTCTATTTAGTGACTTACCACAGTTTATTGATCAATTTTATTGTTAATGGATATTTGAGTAGGTTCCATATTGGGCTGTTATGAACAGTACTGTAAAAATTCCAGTACCTGAATGTGTGCATTTTGTTTGGATATTTACCTAGGAGTGAAATTGCTGTATTATAAGTTTATGCATATGTTCCATTTTAGTAGATACTGCCATTTGTGTGTGTGTGTGTGTGTATGTGTGTGTGTGTCTTTGTGTGTTTTAGTGATTGTACCAATTTACATTATAGTTAGCAGTGAATGTGAGTTCTACTTGCTCCACATGCTTACTACCATGTGGTATTTTCCATCTTTTTTATTTTAGCCATCCTGGTGGGTGTGGTAACCTTACTTTTAAAAATAAGCTTTTTATTTTGCAATAAATTGTGTATTTATAGAAAAGTTGCAAATGTAGTACATAGAATTCCTGTATATTCCTCAATAGTTTCCCCTATTGTTAACATTTTACATAATCATACATTTGTCAAAACTGAGGAACTTGCATTAGCACATTACTATTAACTAAACTTCAGACCTTATTTAGATTTCACAGTTTTTCCATTTATGTCCTTTTTCTGTTCAAAGATCAAATCCAGGTTTCCAAATTGCATTTCAATGTCATGTCTCCCTATCCTTGATCTTAATTTTTAATGGAGGCGTTAACAGCTATAAATTTCCCTCTAAGCACTGATTTCACTGCATCTCATAAGTTTTGGTATGTTGTGTTTTCATTTCCACACATCTCAAAGTACTTTCTAATTTCCTTTGATATATTCTTTGACCCATTGGTTATTTAGGAGTGTGTTGTAATCATATATTTGTGAGTTTCCTAAGTATTAATTTGGTTGGTTTATAGTTTTGTTAAAGTATTCTGTTTCCTTGCTTATCTTCTGTTTAGTTGTTTTACTCATTAAAAGTGGGTTATTGAAGTTTCCCGACAATTATTGTTGAGTTGTCTGTTTTTCACAATTTTTGGTACATGTATTGTAGGGCTATACTCTTAGGTACATATGTGTTTATAACTGTTATATATTTTTTGATGAATTGACCCTTTTACTCTTATTGAAAATCCTTCTTTGTCTCAATTTTTGTTTTAATGTCTATTTTGTCTGATATCAGTGTAGCCACTTCAGGTCTCTTTTGCTTACTGTTTGTATGGTATGTTTTTTCACAACCTTTTACTTTCAACCTCTTTGTGGTGTTGAACCCAAAGTGTGCCTTTTGTGGACAACATGTAGTAGTATCATGCTTTTTTCCATCATTTCTTCTGCCAGTCTCTGATTTTTGTTTGGAGTCCTTAATCCATTTACATTTAATGTAATTACTGATAAGGTAGAATTTACTTCTACCATTTTGTTATTTGTTTTCTATGTGTCTTATGTCTTTTTGTTCCTGTATCTCTCCATTACTTCCTTCTTTTAAGTAGATACTTTCTAGTATGACATTTTAATTCTTTTGGGTTTTTTCCTACATATTTAAAGTTATATTCTTAGTGATTCTCTTGAGGATTACAATAAACACCTTAAATGAAAATGATCTAGTTTGAATTACCACTAAAGTAATTTTAAGACTATATAAAAACTTTGCTCCAATATAGCTTCATTACCTTCCCCTCTTTTTGTGCTGTCATTGTCACGTAAATCCCATATTTTACACTGTAAGCCTGACACAATATTATAATTATTGCTTTATGTGTTTGTGTTTTAAATCAGGTAGGAAGAAAAAAGAGTTACAAACAAACAACACGTTTATACTATCTTTTATAGTTACTTATGTGGTTATCTCTATCAGTGTTCTTTATTTCTCCATGTGGATTCAAGTCTAGCATCCTTACATTTCACACTGAAGGACTCCCTTTAGTTTTTCTTGTAGGGAAGGTCTATAGTGGTAAGTACTCTTAGTTTTTGTTTACCTAGGAATCTCTTAATTTCTCCATTTAAAAAATATTAATTTACAAAATTTTATTTAAACATAATTGATTGTACATATCTGTGGGTTACAGCATTGAATATCAATACCTGTGTGCACTAAGTGATGCTAAAATCAGATTAATTAGTATATTCAACATTTCACAATATAATTGTTTTTTTGTGGCCCTTTACTGATTTCTTGGTAATCCCCTTCAGTGGATTGAATGGCCCCCCAAAGTCATTGAAGCTTAATCCCCACTGAAACTGTTAAGGGTGGGAAATACTATTATAGTAATTGAGAGGTGGAGCCTTGAAGAGGTGATTGGATTGTGAGGACTGTACTCCCATGAATGGATCGGTCCATTCTTAGAATAATGGGAGTGGTTCTGGTGACTTTAACAGGAGGGTGACAAAGGAGATTAGTCTCTCTCTGCTCTTTCATTTTCTGCCATACCATATCTTATTTATTTCATTTGCTGTACTCAATCCCAGTTTAAAATTAGCTTATGTATTTGCCTATTTATTTTAATTGTATGTCTCCTTCCCTCTCACCACCAACCCAGAAATGTATACTTTATGTAGGTGAGTTTTTTGTCTCACTCATTATTTTGTCTCTGACTCCCAGTGTGGTGTATGAAACATAGAACAGGGTCAATATATAATCAAGAAATATATGAATGAATTTCCCAAGAATGAGAAACACTGAGCTGAAAATTCATATCCTAAAAAACATTACAGTGGCTAAGCAAACTAATGCTCTACTTCGCCCTCCCCCTTTCCCACCTCTAGTAGCTAGCCTCAGTTCTGTTCTCTCCTTTTGAAAGTTCAGTGAATTATTGTGATTGTTGTATCTTTCCCTTTAAAAATTTCTTTGGTTTTCTTTTTTTAGATCCCACTTATGAGTAAGGACATGCAGCATTTTTCTTTCTGTGTCTGGCTTATTTCATTTAACTGAATTTTTTCTAAGTTCATTCATTTTGCTGCAAATGTCAGAACTGCATTCTTTTCAATGGCAGAGTGGTATTCCATTGAGAATATATATCACGTTTTCCTTATCCAACCATTTGTCAATGGACATTTAGGTTGGCTCCAACTCTTGGCTATTGGAAACAGAGCTGCAATAAACATGGGAGTGCACGTATCCTTTTGACATAATGATTTCCATTCCTTTGAGTGTATACCCAGCAATGGGATTGCTGGATTGTATGGTGGCTCTACCTGTAGTTGTTTGAGAAACCTCTATACTGTTTTCCATAATGGCTGCACTAATTTACAGAGTCACTAACACTGTAGGAGGGTTCTACTTTCTCAACATCCATGTCAGTATTCGTTATTCTCTGTCTTTTTGATAATAGCCAGTCTAACTGGGGTGAGATTCTATACCAATGTGGTTTTGATTTGCAGTTTCCTGTTGCTTAGTGATGTTACTATCAGCCATTTACATATCTTCCTTTGAGAAATGCCTATTCAGCTCCTTTGCCCAGTTTTTACTCAGGTTACTTGTTTTTTTCCTGTTGAGTTTCTTGTATATTCTAGATATTAATCCTTTGTTGGATGCAGAGTTTACAAATATTTTCTCCCACTCTGTAGGTTGTCTTTTCACTCTGTTAATTGTTCCTTTTGCTGTGTAGAAGCTTTTTAGTTTGATATAATTCCATTTGTTTATTTTTTGTTGTTGTTGCCTATGCTTTTGGCATCTTATTCATAAAGTCCTTGCCAAGTCCTACTGCCTCAAGTTTTTCCCCTATGTTTTCCTCAAGGAGTTTTATAGTTTCTGGTCTTATATCTAAGTCTTTAGTCCATTTTGAGTTGCTTTTGGTATATGGTGAGAGATACAGGATTAGTTTCATTCTTCTACATATGGATGTCCAGTTTTCCCAGCTCCATTTATTAAATAGGCAGTCTTTTCCCCAATGTATGTACTTGGTGCTTTTTTCAAAGATCACTTGGCTTTAAGTATATAGCTTGATTTCTGGGTTTTCTGTTCTGTTCTGTTGGTCTGAGTGTCTGATTTTATGCCAGTACCATGCTATTTTGCTTACTATAGCTTTGTAGTAGAATTTGAAGTCAGGCAGTGTTGTGCCTCTGGCTTTATTTAATTTTTTGCTCAGAATTGCTTTGGGTATTTGGGGTCTTTTGTTGTTCTGTATGAATGTTAGGATTGTTTTTTCTATTTCTGTGAAGAATGTCATTGGTATTTTGCTAGGGATTGCACTGAATCTGTAGATCACTTTGTGTAGTTTGGACATTTTCACAACATTGATTCTTTCAATCCAAGAGCATGGAAGGTCTTTCCACCTTTTTGTGTTCTCTTTAATTTCTATTAGCAGTGATTTGTAGTTCTCATTGTAGAGATCTTTCTCCCCTTGGTTAAATTTATTCCTAGGTATTTTATTTTCTGGTGTCTATTGTAAATGGGCTTGCTTTCTTGATTTTTCTGCTAGTTCATTGTTGGAGTATAAAAATGCTACTGATTTTTGTGTTGATTTTGTTTCGTGCAACTTTACTGAATTTAGTTTTTGGTAGACTCTTTAGGTTTTTCTATGTATAGGATCATGTCATCTGCAACAGGGACAGTTTGGCTTCATCTTTTCCAATCTGGATGCCCTTTGTTTCTTTCTCTCGCCTGATTCCTCCAGCTAGTACTTCCAATGCTGTGTTAAGTAGGAGTGGTGAGAGAGGGCATCCTTGTCTCAATCCTGTTCCTAAGGGAAAAGCTGAAAGCTTTTCAATGTCATTTTTCAACATCATTCAGGATTATGTTGGTGGTGAGTTTATATATGGCCTATTGTATTGAGATACTTTCCTTCTATACTTAATTCGCTGAGAGTTTTTATCATGAAGGATATTGAATTTTGTCAGGTGCTTTTTCTGCATGAGTTGGGATAATTGTATGGTTTTTGTACTTGAATTTGTTGATATGTTGTATCACATTTATTGACTTGCATACGGTGAACCATCCTTGCATCCCTGGGATAAATCCCACTTTGTCATGGTGTAAAATTTTTTTGATCTGTTGCTGTATTTATGTGTTTGTTAATATTTTTTTGAAGATTTTTGCATCTATGTTCATCAAAGACATTGACCTATAGTTTTCTTTCTTTGTTGCATCTTTATTGGTTTTGGTATCAAGGTTATTCTGGCCTCACAGAATGAGTTTGGGAGAATGGCCTGTGTTTCAATATTTTGGAATAGTTTGAAGAGAATTGGTATTATGTCCTCTTTAAAGGTTTGATAGAATTCAGCAGTAAAGCTATCTGGTACTGGGCTTTTCCTTGTTGGGAGACTGCTGATTACTGCTTCAATCTTGTTGCTTGGTATTGGTGTGTTCAGTTTTTCTGTTTCTTATTTGTTCGATCTTGGTAGTTTGTATATGACCAAAAGTTTATCCATTTCCTTCAAGTTTTAAAAATTGTTAGCATATAGTTGTTTGTAATAGTCTCTAATTATTCTTTCTATGTCTGCGGCCTTGGTTGTAATGTCTTCTTTTTCATTTCTGATTTTTGTTATTTGGGTCTTCCCATTCTTTTGTTTTTAGTTAACCTACCTAATGATTTGTCTATTTTAATTATCTTCTCAGAAAACCAACTTTTTGTTTCATTGATCCTTTGTGTCTTCTTTGGGTCTCTATTTCATTTAGTTCTGCTTTGATCTTAATGATTTCTTTCTGTCTACTAATTTTGGGATTGGATTGCTCTTGTTTCTCTGTTTACTTTTTTTTTGTGTGTATGTCTGTGGTGAAGCATTAGATTGTTTATTTGAAATGTTTCTACACTTTTGGTGTAAGAGTTTATTGCAATAAACTTCCCTCTTACTACTTTTGCAGTATCCCACAGGCTTTGGTATGATGTGTTTTTATTTTCTTTAGTTTTCAGAAATTTTTTGATTTCCTGTTTAATTTTTTCTTGGGCCCATTGTTTGCTCAGGAGCATGTTGTTTAATTTCTATGTATTTGTATAGTTTCCACAGTTTTTCTTGTTACTGATTTCTAGTTTTAGTCCAGTGTGGTCTAAAAAGATAGTTGAAATAATTTAAATTTAAAAAAATTTGTTGTGACTTGATTTGTGACCTAACATATGGTCTGTCCTGGAGAATGTTCCATGTGCTGATGAGAAGAATGATAGTCTGTAGTTGGATGAAATGTTCTGTAGATATCTGCCATGTCCAGTTGGTCTAAAGTGTAGTTTAAATCTTGTGTTTCTCTGTTGATTTGTTTCCTAGATGATCTGTTCAATGCTGACAAGAGGGGTGTTCAGTTCCCCAACTATTATGGTATTGGAGTCTATAGGGAAATAAAGTTTGCTTCATATATCTGTGTGCTCTGGTGTTGGTTACAAATATGTTTATGATTATTATATCTTCTTGCTGAATAGATTCCTTTGTCATTATATAATGGCCTTCTTTGTATCTTTTTATGGTTTTAGGTTTAAAGCGTATTTTATCTAATATAAGAATAGCTACTCCTGCTCATTTTTGGTTTCCATTTGCACGGTATATCTTTCTCCCTCCCTTCACTGTTATTCTGTGTGTGTCTTTACAGGTTTGTTGAGTGTCTCATAGCATATAGGTGGGTCTAGCTTTTTAATCCAATCAGTGTGTGTCTTTTGAGTGGGGAGTTTAATCCATTTACATTTAGGGTCTTTATTGAAAGGGATTGTCTTACTCCTGGCATGTTATCAATTTTTGTTTGAATGATTTAAATGTCTTTAATTATTTTTTCTCCATTTATTGTTTGTCTTTGGTGTTTTTGGTTTCTTGAGGTGGTGAGGTATTGTTTCTTTCTCTTTCTCATTTGTGTTTTTGTTCTACCAGTGGGTTTTGTTCTTTCTTTTCTATTTATTGTAGTGATTATTGGTTTTTGGATTATAGATGCAGGACTCCTTTAAGTGTTTCTTGTAGGGCTGGTTGTGTGGTGGTGAACTCCAACAATTTTTTTTTTAGTTTGGGAAATGCACTATTTCTCCTTCCTTTCTGAATGATAGTCTTGCTGGATATAGTATTCATGGATGGCAGTTTTTTCTTTTAGCATTTTGAATATATCATCCCATTCTCTTCTGGCCTGTAGGGTTTTTGCTGAGAAGACTGCTGTTAGTCTGATGGGGACTCCTTTACAGTTGACTTGATGCTATTCTCTTGCTGTTTTTAGGATTCTCTGTCTTTGAGTTTTGTCTATTTGACTATAATGTGTCTTGGAGAGGACCTTGTTGAATTGAATCTGTTTGGGGATCTTTGATCTCCTGGATATGAAGGTTTGTGTCTCTCCCTATACCTGGGATGTTTTTTGCTATTATTTCATTGAATATGTTTCCAATGCCATTTTCTATCTCCTACCCTTCTGGAATACCTATGATTTGGGTGGTTGTGCACTTAAGATTTTCTGCTAGCTCTCTTTGCCCAGTCACCAAAGAGCATTTGACACCGCATCCCTTCTTCCATAGTCAGGAGAAGCAGGCCAGACCTGTTCCTGACACCCCTCATTCTCAGAAGTGTGTTGGGGACCACATGCCCCCACATCTCACCATGCCAGGCTCCCAGGGACTGTCAGGAAATCCTCCAAGTTAGCCACTACTCCTAGGATGAGCTGTGTATGACCCATGGCCCCAGGTCCCTGGGAAGCAGGGATGTTGGTGGGTGCTCCGCATCCCATCCCTGGGCCTTTCTGTGCTCTGGCCAATCAGGATCCCAGCCTTGGGAACTTATTACTCTCACCTGTGGCCCAACTTCTCTGAAGGACCACTCCTTGTGGCTCCCCAGGAAACTCAAGGACAGGAGGGTGCTGTTTTGTGGTGGAGACTCCCCTGCACCCCATTGTCCCATTCTCAGCCTTGAGTCCACCCTTGGTCTCAGCATGAGTGCAATAGTGCATCCCAGGGAGCTGTCTGGGGAGCAGGCTAGCCGAGGTCTTCTTGTGGCTTCGGAATCAGAAGACATCAGTGAAGACAGCCACATGGCACAGAGGCAAGTGCAGGATGGTCACACCAGCACAGAATTAAGGCTGTTCCAACCCCAAATGCCTGGGAGCATGAGCATGAGCAGCAGAGGACTCTGCTCTTTGCCCTTTGCTGACGTTTCTCTTTTATCTTCTTCTTGGTTTTCCTCTCCATTTTTTCTTTTCCCTCCATGTTTTCCTTTCTGTGTGTGAGTGGGTGGCATTGCCCCTGTCTCTCTAACTAATTAAACATGGTGAAAGCACGATTCTTGTAAATGTGCAAACTAAGAGGATGGTTGTATGTTTTTTTCAATGTAAACACTACAAACAAAACAAAACAAACAAAAACCTCACAAAGGTTTTATGACCAGCAAACTCTTTGTAAAAGCATTTTAATATTAAATTTTTTATTGATAACTTTTTAAAGAATAAATATATGGACCATTGTATAAGTAAATAAAATCAAAGGTTTTCTGCTAGCTATCTTAGATTTTCTTTATTTTTAAAAATTCTTCTTTTTTTCTTTTCTTTTTTTTTTTTTGTCCACCTGGGTTATTTCAAAAAGTCTGTCTTCCAGATCAGAAATTTTTTCATCTGTTTGCCCTAGTCTGTTGTGTAAGCTTTCAGTGCTGTTTTTTATTTTGTTGAGTGAATCCTTCGGTTCCAAGAGTTCTGCTACATTCTTTTTTAAAGTAGTAATCTCTTTGTAAATTTCCTCCTTCATATCCTGGATAGTTTTTCTCATTTTATTGTGTTGTCTAACTGAATCTTCTTGTATCTCATTAGTTTCATTAAGATTGTTGCTTGGAATTCCTTTTCAGTCATTTAAAGGGTTTCCTGCTCTATGGGGTCTGTTAGTTGAGAATTATAGAACTGTCTTACAGGGTCAAAACCAAGGGCTGATTCTAGTGCAAGTTCAGCTCTGCATTCTAGGACGTTGCAGGGGGGTCGTCCCATCTCCAACCAAAATGGCCACTCATTCCTGCAGCAATTCCTGACACTGAGTGGATGGCCACAGGGGTGGCACACATTCCCCTGTGGCTTGGGTTGCAGGTCTGCTCTCCTTCCTGTGGTCAGAAACTCCTTCACTCTCCACCAGTCTGGAGTGGGGGATAAGGTGGTGTTGTTCAAGGAGAATTTTTCCATTCTCTTTGTGGCCATCCTGAGTCTCTGCATTCACCAAAGTCTCTGCTACTTCCTCAATGTTTTTCTTCTTCCTTATTTCATTTTTCTTGTCCATGTGTAGCTGGGCATTTGATGTATTCTCTGTCCATGTGGGGGAGACAAATAATGTCTCCTTCTGTTTGTGTATCTTGCCTCTTCCTGATCAATTTCTCCATTTTTGAAGGATAAAATTGTTTAATATAGAATTCTTTTCTTTAAGCACTTTGAATATATCAACCCATGTCCTTCTAGACTCCACAGTTTCTGATGAGAAATCAGCTGTTAATATTATTGAGGATCCCTTGTACATGATAAGTTGCTTCTCTCTTGCTGCTTTAAAGTTTCTCTTAATCTTTGGCCTTTGACAGTTCATAACAATGTGCCTAAGTTTGGATCCCTTAGAGTTTATCCTACTTGGAGTTTGTTGAGCCTCTTGGATTTGTTGGTTGATGTTTTCATCACATTTGGGTGGTTTCAGCCATTATTTTTATCAAATATTTCTTCTGCTCTTTCTCTCTTTGCTCTCATTCTGTAACTTCCATTATGTGAATGTTGGTGTGCTTGATGGTATCCTATGAGTTTCTAAGTATCTATTCATTCTTCTCATTTTTTCCCTATTCTTCAGACTGTTTAATATCAGTGAAATTATATTCGGGTTCATGGATTCTTTTTTCTGCTTGCTCAAATCTGCTGTTGAACCCCTCTACTGAATTTTTTATTTCAGTTATTGTACTTTTCAGTTTCAGAATTTCTGTTTGGTTCTTTTTATAATTTCTATCTCTTTACCGGTATTTTATTTGGTTATACATTGTTTTCATGCTTTCCTTTCATTTTTTAGACATGGTTTTCTTCAGCTCTTTGAACATATTTAAAATACATGACTTTAAATCTTGTCTAGTAAGTCTAACATCTAGGTTTCCTCATGGACAGTTTCTATTATTTTCTCTTTTTGAGGGGCCGTACTTTCCTGTTTCTTTGCATGTCTCATAATTTTTTGTTGAAAACTAGACATTTGAAATAATATAATGACACCTCTGGAAATCAGATTTTCTTCTATCCCTATGGTTTATTGTTTCTGCTTATTGTAGTTGTTATTGTTTAGTAACTTTTATAAACTTATTCTGTAAAGTTTGTATTTTTTCGTTGTGAGTGCCACTGAAGTCTCTACTTGGTTAGCTTAGTGTTCAGCTAATGTTTGGACAGAAATTTCCTCAAATGCCTGGAATGAATAAATCTCCCAGTCTTTGCCAAGGTGCTCTATGTGTCTGAAAGGGCATGCCTTCAACATTCAGCCAGGCAGTTGACCATTCTGCCTTAGCTTTCAATTCCTGCTTGTACAGAACCTCAAGATCAGCCAGTGATGAGAGCTAAGGGCCTTCTCAGGTCTTTTCTTGCTTGTGCACAGCCCTATACTTGTGCATGGCCTTCTATATTTCCAGGAATATGTCTGAGCTTTTCAAAGCTTCTTTGAATATCTCATTTCCTAGCTTTCTTTTTAAGGTTTTGGTTAATCTTTTGTTTGCCTACTGTCAATCACTGCTTCAGGCTGCTGCAAAGTTAGCACATTTGCTTGTAATTGTTTTTGACAAATGCTGCCTTGCCCCCTGCCACACTAAGGAGAAGGATTTTTGTATTGAGTGAGCTCTCAAGTTTAATATAGCCAGTCTTATAAGTGGGATATTTTAGAGAACCACTAGACAGATCAAATAATGAGAATTCATCAGAAACAAGGTGTTGAAAAATCTCCATTTCTCTTCTGCTCTGTCTGGTGGCTGCCAGAATGCACCAAGAATGTGGGCTGTTATTTTTAAAGGATAACATAGGGCTGGAGAATAGGGGATAGGAACAGTGAAAGTTAAGATACCACAAAGTTGGCTGTTCTTACAGAGGGTCAACCATTTTGGGGGGGGTGGGGTTAGGGTGTAGGAATCAATGCACTCCAGGTGGCAGCAAGCCACTTGTTATTTTCCAGAGTTTTGAAAAAAAACAGATTCTGACTTTTTACTGGTATTTTGTTGCTTTTATGGAGGAATGAATTTTTTGAGCTCCGTACTCTGTCATTTTTTCTGAAGTCATTGGCTTTACTTTTTAAAAATACTTTTTTAAATAAAAAAATAAAATTACAGTTAAAGCCATTTGTTTCATAAAGCCATTTGTTTAGTAAAAATTATTGGATAATATGGGGTACTGAATATTGATTAATGTGAATTACTTTACCAGGAAAAAATAAACAAACATTTTTTCGCAAAACACTAAAGGATTTTGTGGAGAGAGCCAAGCTCACTCTGTTATATTATTAACAATTAAATTCTTAATATTGCTCAATTAATAGAAATATTGAAGTCTCTTAAGATTGTTGATTGCTGAAGATGGAGTGTCTGTCTCTGTCTCTTCATCTGTATCATTCTCTCTATTATTTTCTTTAGCAAGTTGAAGGCAAAGACAAAGAAAGCCTACTCTTGTAAGTTTTGTGAATAAAGAAAATTTCTGGTTTCAGAAATGTCAAAATTAAATTCTTATCTGAAATTTTCTGCCTCATATACTTGCCAATAATAATAGAGATTTCTTATTGCTAAGGACTTAAATTGCCTAGAAATAGTTGATTAAATCATTTATGTAAAATATGTTTTATTTGATGTGATAATGTATTGTTTTTTATTTTTGGATAGGCATATACAGTGAAGACACCAACCAAACTGAAAATCCAACAAAGAGAAAGGAATATACCTAATGAAGAAAATAATAAAAAGAGAAAAATGGTCTTTGAATTTGACATTAATTCAGATAGTTCAGAAACTACTGATCTTTTGGTAAAAATATTACAAATAATCAGTATTTATTATTTGTTTATATTATTTGTTATTTGTATGTTATTTATTTTGATATGTGTGCATAATATATGTACACTGTACCTACCATTGCAATACTGAAGTACAGTAGAGCTCTGCTATAACACAGAGTCCTATGCTTTTGTGACATTTTAGAGAAATTAGCATTCAAATAATTTTCCTCTAAATTTTAGAAAACGTGGCATTTTGAAAATACTCAATATAGCATAGGTGGTATATGAGATGAAAGAAAGGTACAGTGAATATTTTAAATCTTGCCACAGGCAACTGTATTATTAAGAGCTTATTATACATGTTTCTTTATTTTACATCACTTATTGGTTGATATTTCTGTCAAGGTATTGGTTGAGAACTCTAACATTTCTATAACTATTATGGAGTTAATGTTTTAATGACAGCATTTTTAAGAAAACTATTTTCGCTATCACTTTGTATCACTAATTACTCCCTATTCACACATACCAGTCTTTTGCAAAGGCATAATAATGGTTTATTGAGAATAGATTTATTTGAAAACAGGTCAACTTTACCTCACTAAATAGAGCAATGCACCAAAAATTCTTAATGACAAAATTCCATTTAGAGACATTTATTTCATTATTCCCACTTATAAGATTCTAAAAACTTTTCATTGCTTTGAGACCCTTTATTTTCATTTGTTCTGGAGTAATGAATAGTTGAAATCTTAAAAACTTAATTATTCAAGTTAGCTTAGAGTTCCTACTCTAGTACTCTTTTGTTTTCTAGATGATAATTAACATCTTAATGATTTAAACTGTGAAGCAGATATTATACTAAACACTTTACATAGATTACTTCAATTATTTCTTACACCAATTCCATGTGATAGACGTATACACAATGTTGTTATTTCCATTTTACAGATGAGGAAACTGAATCACACATACCTTTTTCAAGATCCCATGGCTAGTAAAGTATGGAGCCAAAATTAAAACACAAACAGTCTGCTTCATGGCCTATATAAGTCATATCACATCATAACTCCCAATTCAGACTGCAGTTCGGATATATAAAGATGTATATGAGTATTAATAGAAAGAGCATGGGCTTTGGAATTAAACATTCCAGAATTGTAATCCTTACTATTTTTCTTATAGCGGGAATTGGGCCATTTTTCAGCTGATCTGAGATTCAGAATGATTCAAAATAATTGTATTTCATTTTTTAAAGGAGCTGTACAACTTTGCAGCACAATAAACATACTTGCAGTATTGTAGAATTGCATGCAATTGTGTAAACCAGTATAAGAAGACATTTTGCCATGAGTTTCATTGGTTATAATTATACATGAATATATTAGTTGTTTTTATAATTTTCCTAGCTTATGTAGTTCAATTTTGGTGACCATCATCTATACTGGCCAGCTGAAAAAAAATTATAAATAAATAAATAATATTTTGGTGAATATTCAAATTGTTATAAAAATTAAGATTTAAAAGTGGATTGTTGGCTGGCCTGTTAGCTCACTTGTTTAGAGTGTGGTGTTGATATCACCAAGGTCAGGATTCAGATTCCCTTACTGACCAGCCACCAAAAAGTTAAAAAAAAAAAAAAAAAAAAGGATTGTCGAGCATGACTTTGGCAAGATATTGGAATAGGAAGTGCCAGGAACCCATTTCTCCACTTGACAGCAATTGTACTGGCAGAAACTCTCTGAAGTAACTATTTTGGAACACTGGAGTCTTATTTGAATGTTTTTAATTTCCAGGGGAAAGCTTGGCTGGTAAATTGCAGTTAATTTTGGTCAATTTCAGTCTTAAGCCTGGTAGCAGCTACCAATCCCCCAAACCACAACTCCATGGCAGACAGCTATGCTCATGTTCCTGGTGTAGCTTGCTAGAGCCAGGGTGGGCAATAAGGACCTTGTCTTCCAGATATCAGAGTTCAGTGTTTCAACCCTCACTGGCTGAAGTGACTTCTAGGGGATTTACACAAACCACAACTGTTTGGCTTTTTTTTTTTTTTTCTTAGGGAGCCAGGCATTTAATAATTAGGACATTCAAGAACAATGGCAAAAAGACTTAGAAAGCCACTGTGTATGCCCAGGGAAAGACACAGGCTAAGAAAAGACCTAAAGAGAACTTAGACCTTCACTTCAAGCTGATCCCTGGCACAGAGATATTTTTAATGCAAAACAAACAAAATTAGAAACAGCAAACCTTTGGGAAAAGAGAAAGTCTGATTTCCAGAGTTATCAAATTATAAGATACAAATATCTGTTTTTTAACAACAACAAAAAATCATATGGCATACAAAGAAACAAGAAACTAGGGCCCATTCAAAGCAACAAAACAAATTAACAGAAATTGTCCCTTATGAAGCCTAGACAGTATACTAACTAGACAAACAGTTTAAAACAATTATCATAAAGTAGCTCAAAGAACAAAAGGAAGACATGGACAATGACCAGAAAACTATGTATGAATAAAATGAAAATATTGATAAAGAGATAGAAATTATGAAAAGAACCAGAAAAAATATCTGGAGCTGAAAAGTACAATAATGGAAATAAGTCCACTAGAGGGATTGAAAAGCAGATTTGAGAAGCAGAAGAAAGAATTGGTGAACTTGATGATAGACAACTGAAATTATTGAGTCTGAGGAAGGGAAAGATAAAAGAATAAAGAAAAGTGAACAGAGCTTCAGAGACTTGTAGCACACTGTCAAGTGGACCAATATGTGTATTATGGGAGTTCCAAAAGGAGATGAGAGAAAGAAATGGGCAGAAAAAGTATTTGAAGAAATAAATGGCTGAAACTTCCCAAATTCTGATGAAAGACATGAATCTTCAAATCCAAAAAGCTCAGCAAATCCTAAGTAGGATAAACTCATATATATCCACATCAAGACTTATAATCAAACTGTTGAAAGAAAAAGAATCTTGAAAACAGCAAGATAAAAGCAACTTATTCCATATAATTTATCTTACAATGATTTCTCATTGTAAACCTTGGATTCCAGAAGGCAGTGGATTTATATGTCCAAAGTGCTGAAAGAACAAAACTATCAACTGAGAATTCTATATCCAACAAAACCTTTCTTCAGAAATGAAGTAGAAATTAAGATATTCCCAGATAAACAGAAGCTGAAGGAATCTGTTACCACTAGACCTGCTCTTCAAGAAATGCTAAATGCAGTCCTTCAGATTGAAATGGAATGATCAAGAAAACATTGTGAAATCAAGAAAAAAAATGTAATGACAGTATATTAGACAGTAACTCAAAGCTGTATGAATAAATAAAGATTTCTGGCAAAGGTAAATACATAGACAATTTATTACAGCTGATGTTATTATAATTTCAGTTTATAACTTCACTTTTTATTTTCTACATGATTTTAGAGACAAATGCATAAAAATAGTTAATCTATGTTACTGGGCACACAATGTATAAAGAAGTAACTTATAACATCAGTAATAGGAAGGGAATATGGATCTGTGTAGGAGCAGAGTTTTTGAAGTTAAGTTGGTATAAATTGAAATGAGATTTTTATGACATTAGGATGTTAAATGTACTCCCCATGATAACTGCAACAAAATTATCTATATATTATATACACAAAAGGAAATGAAAAGGGAATAAGAATGTTTAAGTACCAATAAATGACCTAAAAACAAAAAGGAGGCAGTAATGGAGGAAATGAACAAAAAACCCTTATAAAACATATTGAAAGCAAATAGCAAAATGGCAAAAGTAAGTTCCTCCATATCAATAGTTATAATGATTTAAATGTAAATGGATTATACTCTACAACCAAAAGACAGATTGGTGGAACAGATTTTAAAAACATGACCCAACTATATGTTGTCGACAGAGACACTCACTTTAGATCCAAAGATATAAATTGATTGAAATTGAAAGGATGGAAAAAGGTATTCCATGCAAATAGTAACCCAAAATGAGCTGAGGTGGCTATACTACTGTCGAGACAGGAAGGACATTATATATTAATAAGAAGGTAAGTATAGCAAGATGTATGACAATTTTAAACATTGACACATCTAGTAATAGACCCTCAAAATATTGAAGTAGAGCTTTACGGAATTTAAGGGAGAAATAGGCAGTTCTACAATAATTATTGGATACTTTAATACCCCCTTTTTAATAATGGATAGGACAACCAGACAGAAGCTAACTAAGGAAATAGAGGACTTTAACACCACAAACCTACTAGATCTAACAGACATATACAGAACACTCTACCCAGCAACAACAGAGTACAGGTTTTTCTCAGGTGCACATGTGACTTTCTTTAGGATAGACCATATGTTAGGCCACACAACAAATCTCAACAGATTTGAAAAGATAGATATCACACAAAGTATCTTCTCATATCACAACAGAATGAAGTTAGAAATCAATATTAGAAGAAAAACTGGAATATTCACAAATTTGTGGAAATCTACAGACTCTTCGGTCAAAGAAGAAATCACAAGGGGAATTAGAAAATATGTAGAGGTGAATGAAAGGAAAACGCAATATTCCAAACCTTATTAGATACTGTAGAAACAGTGCTCAAAGAGAAACTTATAAAATCCTACATTAAAAAAAAAAGATCTCAAATCAGTAGCCTAACTTTATACCATAAAGAACTAAAAGAGAGAGCAAACTAGACTCAAAGCTAGCAGAAGGAAGTAAGTATGAAAAATTAGACCAGACATAAACAAATTAGGGAATAGAAAATAATAGAGAAAATCAATGAAACCAAAATTTGGTTCTTTGAAAAGGTGAACAAAATACGCAAACCTTTAGCTAGGCTGACAGACTACAAATAACTAATATCAGAAATGAAAGTGGAGACATTACTACTGACCTTTCAGAGATAAAATGAATTATAAGAAAATACTATGAATAATTAATTGTATGTTGACAAATTAGATGACCTGGAAGAAATGGATGAATTCCTTGAAACTTGTAAATTCCCTAAACTGACTCAAGAAGAAATAGAAAACCTCAACAAACCTATAGCAAGTAAAGAGTTAAAGTTAATAATAAAAAACCTCTCAATAAAGAAAAGTCTTGGACCAGATGGCTTTGTTGATAAATTCTACCAAACATTTAAGTAATTACACCAATCCTTCTTAAACCCTTCCAAAAAATAGAAGAAGGTACATTTCCTAACTCATTCTATGAGACCGTCATTATCCTGATACCAAAGTGAGATAAAGACATCACAAGAAAAGAAAATTACAGGCCATATCCTTTTGAATTAGATGTAAAAATACTCAAGAAAATATTAGCAAGTCAAATCCAATAGCATATTAAAAGGATTATTCACCAACATCAAGTGGGATTTATTTTAGGTTTGCCTGGGTGGTTCAACATAAAATTAATCAATGTAATACATCACATTAATAGAATGAAGGAAAAAAGCTACATGATTATCTCGATGCAGAAAAGGCATTCGACAAAATCCATGATAGAAACTCTCAGAAAACTAGAAATAAAGGGAAAATCATCTCAACATGATAGAGGATATTTATGAAAACCTCCAGCTAACATCATACTCAATGGTCAAAGACTGAAAGCTCTCTCCCTAAGATTAAGAATGAGACAGGATGCCCACTGTGACTGCTGCTATTCGACATTGTACTGAATGTTCTAACTGAAAATATTAGTAAAGAAAAAGAAATAAAAGGCATGCAGATAGAGAGGAAGAGGTAAAATTAATCTCTTCGCAGATGACATGATCCTATGCATAGAAAATTGCTAAGACTCTACAAGAAAGCTACTAGACTAATAAATGAATTCAGCAAAATTGTGGGGTATAAGATCCACACACAAAAATCAATTATGTTTCTGTACACCAGCAATGAACAATCCAAAAAGGACATTAAGAAAGCAATTCTATTTACAACAGCATCTTAAAGAGTTAAATACTTGGAACAAATCTAACCAAGGAAGTAAGACTTGTACATTGGAAATTACAAAACATTGGTGAAAGAATTAAAGAAGACCCAAATAAATGGAAGGATATTCTGTGTTCATAAATAGGAAGACTTAACATTGTTAAGATGTTGGTACTACCCAAAGCAATCTCCAGATTCAATACAAACTCTACGGAAATTCCAATAGCCATTTTTGCAAAAATGGGAAAGCCAATACTCAAATTCAATTGAATTGAAAAGAGCCCCAGATGGCTAAAACAATCTTAAAAAATAAGAATAAAGTTGGAGGACTCACAGTTCCCAACTTTGAAACTTACTACAAAGTTAGTAATTAAAATAGTATGGTACTGGTACAAGGACAGAAATATAGACCATTGGAATAGAATAGAGACATTGATTTAGAATAGACAATTGATTTTTGACAAGAGTGCCAAGACCATTCAATGGGGAAAGGACGGTTTTTTCAGCAAATAGTGCTGGGAAAACTGGATATCCACATGTGAAAGAATGAAGTTGGGCCCTTATACCATAGTTAAAAAAATTTACTCAGAATGGATCAAAGACCTAAACTGAAGAGCTAAAACTGTAAAACTAGAAGAAAACAATGGAGAAATCTTCATGACATTGGATTTGGCACTTTGTGGGTATGACACCAAAAGCACAGGTAATAAAAGAAAAAAATAAATTGGACTTCTAAAGAACTGTTGTGTGTCAAAGGACACTATCAAAAAAATGAAAAGACAAGTTACAGAATGGGAGGAAATATTTGCAAATCATATATCTGACAAGGGATAATTGTCTAGAATATATAAGGAACTCCCACAATGCAACAACAACAAAACAAACAACCCAATTAAAAAATGGGCAAAGGACTTGAGTAGACATTTTTCTCCAAAGATGATATATAAATGGCCAGTAAGCAATGAAAAAATGAATGCTACAAGGAGTCATAAGGACAAATAAGGTTTTGTTAGCTTAAATTGGATTAATTTATTAATCATTAGTTTTACATGGGCAGTCATTAATGAATAAGTAAATACTGTGCACTAAGTAAAAGTTTGCAACATGATTTCCAAAATTTTTCTAAGCTCATCAGTTGGTGCATACTGATTCTGAGTGTATCTGTAAAGATAGCTCTATGACTTATTTACTGATCTCTGTTGAAATATCAGAATTAACAAAAGTCTGCTTGAATATTCTCATCCATGAAACCTCTGAAGTTTTTAAGTGTGGCTTTAATGAACATGAAAAGGTAATGTGAGCTGACTGCTTACCTGAATAAATTGTGTATTATATTCATTAAGGAATGAATTCTGAAGCCACACTATTTGGATTTGAATCCCAGCTCCAGCTCTAACTAGCTATATAATCTCGGACAAGTTAATTAGTATTTGTGTGCCTGAGTTTCCTCAACTGTTAAATGGGGATAATAGAATACCTACTTTATAAAATTGTCGTGAGGATTAAAACTAATTAAAATATACAAAGTGTTTAAAACACTGTTTAAGGATGGAAAGTATTTATGAAAATTACTGAATAAGGAAAGTACTAAATAAGTGTTTGCTATTATTTGGGAGAATTACAGTATTCATAAATTGGTAACTGACATATAATTTAAAAAATTTTTTATTTTGGTATAATGCACATAAAATTTACCATCTTAACCATTTTTTTAAAAAAGGTTTTGTGTGTGTATTTTAACTGTTTTTAACTGCACAGTTCAATGTTATTAAATACATTCGTAATGTTATGTAATCATCACCACTCCATAACCCTTTCCATCTTATAAAACCAAAACTTTGTACCCAGTAAGCAATAACTTCCCATTCTGCTCTCCCCACAGCCCCTGGCAACTACCATTTTACTTCTTTTTTTATGATTTTGACTATTCTAAGTATCTTGTATAAATGAATCACAGTATTTGTCTTTTGTGACTGGCTTTTTCACTTAGCATAATGTCTTCAATGTTCATGCATATACCATATGTCAGAATTTCCTTCCTTTTTAAGGCTAATATGTCATGTGTATATATCACATTTTGTTTATCCATTCATTTGTCAGTGGACACTTATGTTGTTTCCACATATTAGTTATTGTGAATAATGCTGCTATGAATATATGTATACAGTTATCTCTTCAAAACCCTGCTTTCAATTCTTTGGCATATATACCCAGAAGTGGAATTGCTGGATCACAGACAATATTATAATTTTTATAGGATTAAAAAGTCTTATTAAAAGATCTAAGTGTGAGTTTGAGTAAACAGGATGGGGGAAGGAAGAGAAAGTAGTAGTATAAACATTCTCAAACTAAAATAGAAGTCAGTAGAAAAATGCTACTCATTATATATACACCTTGTATTTCACATAACCTTTCAGGAATATATTTAATAGAATAAAAATCTATGTCCTTCTTTGGCTGTTAATTTATTTTGTCTTCTTTTTTCAGTTTTTCTTCTTTCTTCTCTCTTCTTTCTCCTTCCTTCTTCCTCCTCCCTCATCCCTTCTCCTTTCTTCCTCCCTCTTCATTCTCCTCATATGTGATATATTGACAAAAGTTTAATAGTATAATATTAATGATGGTAGCTCCAACATTATATTTTTTTATTTTTCTTCAAGAGCATGGTCTCAGAGGAAGAGACATTTAAAAAACTATGCAAGAACAGTCATCCACCCTCTCATCTTTGTGTCAGAACGCCAAAAAAGGTAGCTTTTAAATTTTATTTCAGAGAGGAGATTTTAAGAGCTGTACTTTCTTTTTGTTAAAAAAATTAAGCATATTATGATTTATTTTATTTGTATTCAGACTCCTTCATCTCTGACAACCCCTGGATCTGTGCTGAAGTTGGGAACTGTGAGAAACATACAGGAGGACCACTGGGCTATAATTGCTAAAATGGATAGGAAAAAAAAACTAAAGGAAGCAGAAAAGCTATTCATTTAATTTTGGAAAATCAGTGTGATTAAAGAGCCTCATAGCATTAAATTTATGGTTAATGTTTTATTCTTATTTTCCAAACAACCAAACTTTATCTGGGAATTGAGACTTTTAAAAATATTTACATAAATAATTTGTGTTTATTTATAATTTTATATTTTTGCCCTGAATGTGAAATAACTACATATAATCTGAAAACTTGTCATTATGTTTAGATAATTAGATGATAATATTTTGTTATCTTTTCTTGTATTTATGCAAGTTGTTTTTACTAAGTTTTCAAATTTATAAGATTAGCCTTTGAATGCTAGGAATGCATTATTGAGGCTTGTTCTTTATTCTTTACTAATAAAATATTTTGGATGCAATAAATGCTTGTCATTGATTCTGTGAGGTCATCTGAACTGTTAATTACTATAATTTTGAGAATATTATTCATTTTTAAAGTATTGAGAGCACTTTAGTGGAGTTTTATACTTCTGAAGCAGTATAAAACTGCTTGATTTCTCAAGTTATGAAATTGAAAGATGGCTTTTAGTGGCAGGAAAAAAGGCTATACTGGTATGACTTCCTGAAATAATTCATTTCTTCATCATTCATTAAGCAAATATTTATTGAGTGTCTAAGAGTCAAGCACAGCTCTAGATACTCAGGATATAACAGTGAACAAAACAAAAATAAAACCTCTTTTCCTTGGAGCATAGTGAGGGAAATAGACAATAAACAAACTAAATAAACAAAACGTATGGTATATTAGTTAATGATAATTGCTAAGGATAAAAATAAACAGGGAAGAGTATTAGGGAGTTTGGGGAGGGTTGAAATTTTAGGGATGGTAGCCCTTACTGAAGTGATATTTGACTGAAGATCAGATGAAAATAGCAAGTGAGCCTGGAGCTGTCTGGGCAAGAACATTCCTGGTAGAAGGAACAGGAATTATAAAAGCCCAGAGGCAGTGGTGTGCCTAGTGTATGTGGGAAGCAGCAAAGAGGCCATAGTGGCTGGAAGATACTGAGTAAAAAGGGAAGTAGAAGGAATAGAAAGCTTATAGTTAATGGGATGGGGAGTTTGGGTGGACAGATTATGTAGAGCTTGTAGGCCACTGTAAGAACTTTGGCTTTTACTCTGAATAAGATGTGAAGTGAGTTGATGATTTTGAGCAAAGAAGAGCCATGATCTGAACTTCAGGACCTTTCTGGCTGCTATATTGAGAAGAGATTGAAAGGGAGGCAAAGGGCTAAAAGAGAAAACAGGAGGTTGTTTTAGTAATATATATATGAGATGGTAGTGGCTTGAACAAAGGTGAGAGCAATAGAGGAGTAAAGTGGTCAACTTTTGGATCTATTTTGAAGACTAGATGGAATATGAGAGAAAGAGAATGGGCCAAGAATAACAAATATTTTTGACTTGAATGATGTAGTTTTGCACATGTTAGATTTGAAATGCCCATTGGACATCCAAATAAAGATGGTAAGTAGGCTTAAAAGTCAGGTCCAGACTAGTGACATAAATTTTGGAGTCAACCGCATGTTTAAAGCTATCAGACTGGACGAGAACATGTACAGTAATGGGTGTGAGTGTACCTAGAAAAGAGAGGTCAGAGAGAAAAGGAGTCATCAAAGGATTAGCCAGAGTGGTAGTAGGAAAAGTAGAAGTATGGTTACATGAAAATCAAGCAAGAAAGTATTTCAAAGAGGAGAGAGTTATGAATTGTGTTAAATACTACTCAGAGGTAAAGTAAAATTGATTAATGTGTTAGTAATGTGGAGGTCATTGGTAATCTTGGCAGTTTTAGTGAAGTCGAGCTTGATTGGAGGGATTAAGGGAGAGAATCAGGGGAAAGTGGACACAGCTATTTCTACAGGTGTAAGAAACTCAAGAAATTATACTTTAAAAGAAGATAAGTGGGGCAGTTAGTAGAGGAGGAAGTAGGTCAACAGAAGGTTTTTTTTTTTAGATTTAAGAATTAATAGCATCTTTAAATAATTATAGAAAGATTTGGGATAGGGGAAATGATGATGCAGAAGAGAAGAGAGACATTTTTTGTAGAATGTCTTGTAATAGGCAAGAGGGATGGAATTTAGTAGGTAAGTGAAAGAGTTAGGCCTTAGGTAGGAAAATAGACATTTCTGACATAGATGGTAAGTGGATGGGAGTTTGTAGAAGTTTTGGTTTCGTTGTTTCATTTTTTTCAGTGAAGTAGGAATTAAGATCGTCTACTGAGAATGAGGATGGGAGAGAAAGAGTTGGAGGTTGTGGAGAGAAGAGTAGATAAGAAAGGTTCAAAATAGGATAGTGAACAGACTATGAAAACTACTAACACATGGATAAAACAAGTTTTAGAGTTGTCTGTAAATAACAATTGTCGTGTAGTATAATTCGAATTCCTTTATGGTAGGGATTGTTTTTGTGGGAAAGGTTAGCCAAGAAAAAATAGAAATGCTATAACATTAGAGAAATTATTATGTTCCTCCTTTGATTTGTGTGAGTATGACTATACTCTGAAAACTGGCTGGGGGCTTGGGATTTCTAGCTTCTGATCTCTTTTTGAAACTTTATAAATAGTCTCCTGAGCAAGCAGTTTTGGAGGATCATTATTCCTAAAAATGTGACATTTCACATTTGAAGCTAGATATTTTAAAATATTTTAAAATAAAATAAGACTAGTGTATTAGTTAACACTAGCTACTCTGGCATTTACTTCTCACTCATCTAAAGTCCAATATATATGTTTCTACTTAATGAGCACCATTCCTCCAGGCAGTGATTCAGAAACCCTGGCTCCTTCAAACTTCTGCCATCTTCAACAACTGGCTTCCAAGGTTGCAAAAAGGAAACACCATGGAGGATCTGTGAGGAAAGTTTTTAATGACGTAGGCATGAAAGAGATGTATATCAATTCTACCCACATTTCACTTTCTAGAACCAAGTCATGTGACTGCACCTAACCAAGAGAGACCACGACACCATATTCTAGTTATCTCTCAGGAGATCAGGGAAAAAGTTTAGGTGAACAACTAGTTGGCCTTTCACTATTAGTTCACACTCTTTAAATTTTCAAATGTTGTTCCTCCCTGCTTTTAATTAAAACAAGATGTATTAGTCTGTTTCTGTCACTTATAACAAAATACCTGGAACTGACTGATTTATAAAGAAAAACAAAATTTATTGCTTACAGTTTTGGAAGCTAGGAAGTCCACAGTCCAGGGAACACATCTGGTGAAGGATTTCTTTGTTGGTGGCTTCAGTGATAGCAGGATATTGCATTGTGAAAATGGTGGAGCAGAGAGAGCAAGAGAAAGAGAAAGACAGAATCTCCTCTTCTTTTAAAACCCTCAGAACCACGCCCCTGACCACCATTTTTAAACCTTTTACTATGGCATGGTTGTACAATCTAATTACCTCTTCAAGGCTCTACCTTTCAATTACCATAATAGGATTTCCCATTCTCTTAACAATCACAGTACGGGCTAAGTTTCTAATACATAAAACTTGGGGGACACAATTCATGTTTCAGTGAGTTTTGGGGGTGTCAGGAAAGTGGAGTTAGTACTTAGACACTCTCCCCTCATATCTGGCTGGGTATGACTCAGCACATCCATTGTAAACAAATTGTGTAAGAGTAGAGTTAGTGTATGTGTGCACCTGTGTACCCCTTGGCCCATTGCTGCTATTGTATGTACTTTTTCAGTATGGAGGGCAGCTGCTCTGAATGGCTGGTCTGCAGAGCTCGCATCTAAAAATAAAGCACGTCCACTTTGCCGATGCTCAGTTCTTCTTTCAACTACCTGGCTCAGGACCTGCACAGAACAGGGCAGAGGGGTCTATGATCCAGCCCATGGGGGGACATAATTCAATCCACTATATTCCACCCCTGCCCCCCCAAAAAACTTATGTCCTTTTCACATATACATTCACTTCATTCCCAAAGTCTTGTTTCAACTCAAAAGTCCAAAGTTCAAAGTTCCACCTGTGAATTAAAAACAAGTTATCTACTTCCAAGATACAATGGTGGGACAAGCATAGGGTGCATATTCCTGTTCAAAAAGGGAGAAATAGGCCAAAAGAAGGTGTAGGTCCAAAACCCAGCAGGGCAGGCTTTAAATTTCAAAGCTGGCAAATCAGGTACCTTGACTCCGTGTTCATACTCCTCTGAACGCTGGTGTGAGGGTCCTCAGGTCCTTAGGCAGCTCTGTTTCTATAACTTTCCTAGTCTCACATGATGCTTTTGCTCTCCCAGGCTGGCATTGCATGCTGGTAGCTCCCCAAGTGTGGGGTCTCCATGGCAGACCCATTCTCAAGGCTCCACTAGGCATGACACTCATGGGGTTTCTCTGCTGCAACTCTAACCCCACATTTCTGCTTGGCATTGTCTAGGTGGCTCTGCCCCTGAGAAAGATCTCTTCCTGGGCCCCCAGACTTTTCTACACACCCTTTGAAATTAGGGTGGAGGCTCCCAAGCCTCCACAGCTCTGGCATTCTCCCAGCCTGAAGACTTAACACCATGTGGATGCCAGTAAGGCTTCCTGCATGTATCTTCCAAAGCTGCAGGTCCAGCCACAGCTGGGACCAATGTAGCCATGGATGGAGCAGCCAAAGCAGCTGGGGTGCTGGTGTGGGAAGCAGCTTCCCAAGATGGCCCGGTCAGTGAGCCCACGGAGGGCACCTCAGGCCTGTTCTCCAAGACCATTCTGTCTCCTTAGCCCTTTGGGCCTGAAATGGAAGGGTTGGCCCCAGGGACTTCTGCAATGGCTTCAGGGCCTTTCCCCCTTTCTCTTGATAATTCTGTTCTTTTGTGTTAATCTTAGTACCATTGAATTTTTCTTCTAAAAGTGCTCTCTGCTTCTGTACCACATGGTCAGGCTGCAAATTTTCCAAATCTTTACACTCTGCTTCCCTTTTAAATTCTGGCTTTATGTCATGCCTTTGCCACCATAACTCAGCATAGGCTATTGCAGGCAGCCATACAGCTTCCTGAATGCTTTGCTGCTTAGAAATTTCTTCCACCAAATACTCTGGCTCACAACTCTTAAATTCCAACTTTTGCAAAGTCCTAGGGCATGGACACAATGCAGTCAAGTTCCTTGCCAGTTCACAGCAAGGTTGATCTTTGCCCCAGTTTCCAATAAATTCTTTCTTATTTACAACTGAGATCTTCTCAGAATGGCCTTTACTGTCCATATTTCTATCAACATTCTGCTCACCACCATTTAACAAGTCTCTAAAATATTCCAAACTTTCCCTGGTTTTCTTGTCTTCTAAACTTTCTCTAGCCTGCTTCTTCAAATTCTTCCAGCCTTTCTTCAACACCCAGTTCCAAAGCTGATTCCACGTTTTCAACTATTTGTTATAAGCAACACCCCACTTCTCTGGTACCAATTTTCTGTATTACAAGATGAGTTAGTTAAGCCTATTATATTTTGAAAGATTACTTTTCCTTGTTGTTCCTTGATCATGCTGAACTTCCGCTGTTTTCCTAGCACTTCTGATTTCCCTTACACTGCTCTTTTGCTTCCCATGGCATGTGTCATCTTCTAACATACTCTATACTTTATTAGTATGTTTATTATTCATTGTCTCCCCCACTAGAATGTAAACTTGCAGAATGACAGGGATTTTTGTCTGTTTTGTTTATTAAGGCATTCCAAGTGGATAGAATAATGCCTGGCCCATGGTAGATACTCAATATTTGTTGAATTGAGTAAATACAATATTAATACATATTCAGGAAAGACATATACCATCTTGTAGAGGATTCTCAGAGCATATGTACTTCACAAGGTCTGGTTTTCCAAAGCCTTGCAGTTTCAAATATTGACCTTGTGGGGGACTGGAAATTTTCCTCAGGCTATAAAGTCTCTGGTGTAAGATAAAGATTTGTGGCACAGCAAGGTTGCTGGCTCAAGGGCAGACTAGTTACTGATTGTTATGTAAAGATACTGAGAAATTGCTGTAATATCACTTAATTGTCTACTGGAATGTCATCTGGCTTGTTTCACTGAAAGTTACCAGCCTGTATTGTTAAACTATAATCCCACCTGTGTTCTCTTCCTGTAACTTCCTGGTCTGGAAAATAAATACAGGAAGAGAACCCCAATTTGGGGTTAATTTCTCAAGGAAGGGATGCCTCTCATTTGAGGGTTCCAGCAGGAGATTAACCACTTCAGAATCTCTCACTGATCAGAAGAGATGGGCTTTGAGTAATCCTTTGCATCTCTGTCACCCAGGGAAAGTGGTGTGACAAATCCATGAGTGGCAAAGCAACACCATCTTGGTGATTTTTACAATAAGTAAAGTTTCAGAACTGCAACGTTGAGTGTGTGATTTAAAAATAATATAAGATCAAATACTTGAAATTGGAAAATCATGAAATTTTCTAAAAGGATATTATAAAAGTAGCCTTCTACTTAACTGTTCTTCTTTGAGCTGCTAGGGAGTTCAATTTTGACCAAGTCTATAATGTAATGTTTTTACTTTTAAACAACTACTCCTAAAAAAATCTCTAGTATTAATGGACAATTGGCAAATTTATAATTTGATTATTTAATTATGAAAAAATGCTAAGCTAATTACAAATTATTAGTTTATGGCTTTTAAAAAATTGAGTGCATTTTAGAGATTATTATAGAAAGAAGCTTTTTATCACAGCCCATTTTTAGGTTGGTAGGAAACTTTTCCTGCCTTTTAGTCACTCTTTGTAGTATTGGCTTAATCTTATTGATGAGTTTGGGATAAACTGGGCATTTGGGACCCAGATTCTTATTCTTTGTCTCTCTCTTAGGTATGGAGCTTTCTTCAGGGACAATATAATCTGCTACATGCTGTAAGTTTTACAGGGCATGTGGAAAGGTGGGTCCTATTGTGCGAGGATAAATTTAATTCAGGAGAATATTAGAAAATCCCAGCATTTTGATGAATAAGCTGGATACTTTGAGAAGGAAATATAGTGGCATTCAGAGGAACTAAATAACATACTAATATTGAACCTCTGATTTAGCTTTGGTGGCACTATTCTGGACAAAACCATATAGGAGTTTTCACTTGGTGGGTCATTGAAGTCTATGGTAGCCTTAATTTTACATGAATTACTATCTTATAGAAACAGGTTGCAGGTTCTGGGTTATAAGTGAATAGTGCATAAGTTTTTTTCTGAAGCAAAAAGGAGTGCCTTAATATGTATGCAGGCTATAGACTTCAAAAGAGGCATGAGCTGAGGGGGACTCAGCCAAATAAGGCTGTGATAAAAACAAATGTGAGCCACACTAGACTGGGCAAGAATGTGACACTCAGTCAGAGGTCATATTTTGGATATATTTTGATAGTGGAACCAAAAAGATTTTCTGGAGATAAAGATGAGATGAGGGAAAGAGAAGGTGCAAGGTTGGGTTTTGAAGTACTGTTTTAGGCAAATATAATATTAGAGATATCTTAGATATCCAAGTGGAGATATTGAGTAGGCCATTAGACAAGTGAATGTTGAGTTCTACAGAAGGGTTGGTATTTAGTAATCATTGGCATATAGATGCCATTTAAAGTACATGATTGAATGCACTCTCTTTACAGATATTAAATGTGTAGTTATAGAAGAGAAAGGAGTTATTACTGAGCCTTGAGACACCAGAACATTTGACAGTGAAGCATTAAAGGTGGAGCCACAAATAGACTAAGAAGGAGAGACTGGTGGAGGATGAAAAAAAACCAGGAGTGTAAGGGATCATGGAAGCCTAGAGAACAAAGTGACTCAAATAGATGGTAGTATTTTCCTCTGTCAAATTTTGTTGAGTGGCAATACCTGAAAGCAGAAAATAAATTATTGGATTTGGGATTTTCTGTATTATACACATAATCTCTGCCCTCAATGACTTACAGCCAAGTAGCAAATATTTTATCTGTAAACAAATGAATCACTTATAATTAAGTAATTTGACAATATACATGTGTAAGAACTACAGAGAAGTGAATAATAATTCCATGTCATTTGTTCAGGCATCACAGAAGGCCTTCTGGGAGGGATGGGTTTTGGACATAAGTAGGAGTGCTATAGGTGTACAAGAAGGACAAGAGAAAATAGACAGAAGAAATAGCAATATAAAGGATGAGGCTAAGAGTAGTTAGAAGAACCAAGCCATGGTCTTTTTGTGTAGGCTTTTTTGGTATGGAAAATGGAGTAGGGTTTATGCAAAGAAAATCAGACAGTATTCAGATCCTTGTACTGGCCAGCTGTCAAAAAAAAAAAAAAAAAAGAAGAAGAAGAAAAAGAAAAAAAAAATCAGACTTTATTATTTAAAATAAGGCATTTTGAAATTTAAATTTTACGAAAGATTATAAAATATAAAGTCTCCTAACTCTGTCATCTATTTCTCCAGTTGAGAAAAAGAATTTTGTTTTAGGAAGATCACAAAGGGTAATTGGAAGAAGATAATGCTACTGTAGCTATTGAAAGAGTCCAGTTAAGAGATGGGAAAATTTCTTAGATTGAAAGTTTAATTTCCAGAATTTTGGATTAAATCTAATACCTGTCCTAAGAAAAATACCCATAACTTCATCATTCTAGCGGTAATTAAAATGTCTCTGACTTCATGTAAATGTAAATTAATGATGTCAAAGAGCAAGTTGCTTTGGTTGATATAAAGGTTAGAAATAAATGATTCATAATTCAGCTAACCCAAATTCAGTATAATTAATAGTCCACAGGCTATAATAGTACATCAAGAGCTTTAATCAGTGACAGGTCAACCATGGGTTAGAAATAGAAAATGACAAACAAAAGACAGATAAGATTTAACATTACTTAAGTTATGAGATCATAGAGTTTAGATCTAGAGAGAACTGAAAAGATCATTTAATTTTAACAGTAATTTGAGGCCTATAAAAGCAATCAATTAAAAGAAAGCTTTAAAAATGATTTTTAATATCTGTATTCATATACATAATTTACACCAATGCATAAAAATATGATGATATAAAATCTTGGTGTCCTTTTTTATTTCCTTTTGCTTTCTCCCTCACCCTGTCCCTTCCCTTTTCTGCACACATCAACATCCCCCTTTGCCAAACCCCCCTCTTCTAGGTAAACCTTGACAAGAAACTAGGGTTTATCTTTGTCTATTTTTCTCCATGACAGATAGATATAGATATAATGTGTGTAGTTATATTTTTATGGGCCCAGCACGCTTCCGCTGCGCCACTCTGCTGTGTGTGTAGTTATATTTTTATATATACATGTATAAACACAGGATTTTCTGGTCATGGTTAAATTACAAAAGTGGGATACTGTTATACACGTGTTTCAGAGTCTTGCTTTACTCACTGTCCCATGAAATCTCTCTAAAACATGTGGCTTGGTTCCAGTTCACTCTTTTTAATGGCTGAACAATATTTCATGGATGTACTATAATTCAGTTATTTCTCTATTAAAGGGTGAGAATTTTGATTACCTATATCCAATATTCTATTCTTCCAGGCACATGAGCATCACTCCTCCCTCAGTGATGCTATATGATAAGTTCTGGCAAATACATTTTAGGTAGAAGTGATGTGCATTAATTACTTCTGCAGTGTGAGACTCTCCACCCTCTTCTGCTGCAGCAATTTGTGATATTGCAGATGATGAAACCTCTGTCATCCTCAGTCCCTGAGTAAAAATTACATGAAACAAAGCTCCCCTATTAACCCATCATGGTCATGTAGTATGAGTAAAAACTAAGACTTTGAGGTGTTAAGCCCCTGTGAGTTTGGGGTTGTCATTGTTGGCACAACCTACTCTATCCTAACTCATGCAATAGAATTCTTTTTGTTTCCAGTGTTTTGCACTATGGACAATGCTAATGTTAGTTCTTTTATTTCTAAGGTTAAATACCCAATTTTGGAATTTATGGGTCTATGGCTATATATTTTAAAAATTTTAATAGATGTTGCCTAAGAGTACGAGTAAAAATATGTAATTACTAGCATGGAAAAACATGTTAAATGTATAAATCATTATGTAAATAAAAATATAAATACATTCTATAAACATTATGTTCTTATAAAACTACTAACAAAGTGATATAAACTGTAGTGCAATTTGTCTAATTGTTTCAATTATTCTCAATTTATTTTTTAATTTTTAAAAATTGTTGCTGTGTTATTTGCTTGATATGGCTATCTGTAGTTAAAAGAAGCCTCTGTCTGTGCTATGATTTGTCAAAGGAAAATGCATCACATTTTTTCAATGACCTTTTTGTAAATTGATAGTCTTTAAATGACCTATAGCCTCAAGAAGTAGAGAATTTCTCTTTTCACCAACAATATTGTTCATAGAGCTGAATCCTCTGTCAGCTTTTATTAAATTAGCAATGGTTACATTAAAAGTTTTCTAGTCCTTATAATAGTATCTGAGATTTTTATATATTCTGTTTTTCATCTAAATCACAAATATAGTTTATTGGACTACCATATTTAACTAAGTGAAAACTAAATCTTCAGACCAAACTCAGCTGATATGATGTGTCAGTTGACAGTATGGGGTTTGATGTCTGCCTGAGTTTGTAATCCTACCTTTTCCATTTAAATTCTGAATAACTTTGCTGTGGCTAAGCTTTCTCATCTGTAAGAATGGGATGATTATGATAACTAGAGGAAATGAGTTAATACACATTTTGAAAGGTGTCTTACTTGAAGTAAGTGTTAACAAGTGTTATATTTCATTTTTATTAATAAAATAAATGTTGTAACTGCCCATGAAAGGTGGGCTCTTAGTTGAGTTTTCATGAATTTGATTCATTATATGAAGGTGAAGATTTAACAAGGCGAATGAAAAAGGAGAACCAGTCCTCTGTAAGTTCTCTAGTTTTGGATTGATCCTAGGGGCTCTCTCCATCCTGAGAAACTTCCTTCCTTTTCTGGAAGTACCTGAAATGTAAGCAGAACCCAAATTACCAGACTGGTGCCTGCAGTAGCTGTTATTACTACCCACCTGCTTCTCTCAGGTTCTGTAAAAACTGAAGTAACTTGGAAGCTGCATTTCCTACAAATGGACACATTAGGGCTGTCACAACTCTGGCCAGACATAGGTAACCATCGTATATGAAGGGCCAGATATGAATAGAACACTGATATACTGGTTCCAGCTCCACTGATGGAGTGCTCTCTGCCTTGCTAAGGTGTACATCTGCTTTGGAGGAATTGGGAGATCGTGTCTGTCCATGGGAGCTGGCAGGCCAGAAGGCAGACGAGCCCAAGGATGGCCCCTTGGAAGTACCCATGTACGGCTCTCAGGAACTAGGAAGGGGTTGAGTGTGGCATGATCTGAACCTTCAGTAATGCTGTGGCAGGGGGAATCAGTGGTGTGATTTTCATCTAATGAATTTGTATCCTGAAACCTTGATAAAGTCACATTAGTTTAGGAGCATTTTTGTAGATTTCTTAGGATTTTCCATGTAGAGGATCATGTTATCTGTAGACAAAGACATTTTTACTTGTTCCTCTTCAATCTATATGCTTTTTATTGTCTTACTGTGCATGCACACTAGTAACTCAAGTACAGTGTTGTATACAAGTGGTGAGAGTGGACATGCTTGCCTTTTACCCAGTTATTTCATCTTTAGGTATGATGTTAGGTATCTTTTATCAGGTTAAGGAAGTTTCTGTCCATTACTAGTTTGCTGAAATTTTTATCATGAATGAATGCTGAGTTTCATCATGCTTTTTCTGCACATTTTGAAATGAACACATGGTATTTCCTTTGTAGTCTGTTAATAAGTTGAATTACATAGATTGTTTTTTTTAAGAATAATAATTCCAATTTATTAATTTATAATGAGAAACAGGGCTATTTCGTAGACCAGCCACTTCTGTTCACTGATCATTGCATTCTTTCCTGATAGACAAGTCTATACGGGAAGCAACATTACAATGAGAAATTTGCTTGGTAAGCATGAAAACAAAGGAAAGAGTGTGAACTGAATGACTTTAATAACTTTGTCACCAACCTATAATAGCTAATAATAAAAATAGCCACTGGTATTGAGCTCTTACTACATGCTAGGCATTGTGCTAATTTACATGAATTTTCATTTATACATGATAAAACTATTTTATAGAAGAGGATATGAAGATCAGAGAGGTTAAGTGACTTTATATGAGATCATAGAGTTGATAAGTGATAGAACCAGTATTTAGCCAGAGGTCATTTTGAATCTAAGATTCATGTGCCTTGTACCTTTACTGAAGGGTATACTTGGAGGACCTTTCCCTCCAGTAATGCTGTAGCCATTTTGTTGGTATAGATCTTTCTGATTCTCTTTCTTTTTTAAAAATTTATTTATTTATTTATTATGAATATTCATGAATACAAGGTTGATTGTCCCCTCTCCTGCCCATGATGTGGGGGCAGATTCATATTGGGGACATATCCATTACCAGAAATTGCTTTTGTACCCTTTGTCCCCTTCCAATGATCCCCCAACCTCCCTCCCTCTCCCCCTCCCCCTCTCCCCTCAACTTCAATTCGTAGCCCTAGGAATGTTCCCTCCCTTTTCTGGATCATGGGACTACTGTGGTCTTTCTTTCCTGCCTTCCTTTCTCTCTTAGCTCCCTCATATGAGTGAGCACTTGAGGTATTTATCCCTCTGTACTTTGCTTGTTTCACTCAACATAAGTTTATCCAGGTTAATCCATGTTGTTGCAAATGGGAGTATTTCATTCTTTTTTATGGCAGAGTAGTATTCCATTGTGTATATATACCACAGTTTCCTTATCCAATCATCTATTGATGGACATTTAGGTTGGTTCCATATCTTGGCTATTGTAAACAGAGCTGAAATAAACATGGGAGTTTAGGTTTCTCTTCGACATGATGATTTCCATTCCTCTGGAAATATACCCAGAAGAGGGATTGCTGGATCATATGGAAGACCTACCTGTAGTTATTTGAGAAACCTCCAAATTGTTTTCCAAAGTGGTTGTACTAATTTTCATTCCCACCAACAGTGCAGTAGTGTTCCCTTCTCTTCACACCTTCACCAGCATTTGTTATTCACCATCTTTTTATCATAGCCAGTCTAACTGGAGTGAGGTGTTATCTCAACGTGGTTTTAATTTGCATTTTCCTGATGACTAGTGATGTTGAGCATTTTTTTCATGTATCTGTTGGCCATTTGTATGTCTTCCTTTGAAAAATGTCTATTCAGCTCCTTTGCCCATTCCTTAATTGGGTCATTTAGTTTTTTACTGTATAATTTCTTGAGTCCTATGTATATTCTGGATATTAGTCCCTTGTTGGATGCATATTTGGCAAAAATTTTCTCCCACTCTGTAGGTTGTCTTTTCATGCTGTTGATTGTTTCTTTTGCTGTGCAGAAACTTTTAAATTTGATATAGTCCCATTTGTTTGTTTTTTCTTTTGCTGCTTGTGCTTTTGGGCTCATGTTCATAAAGCCTGTGCCCTGACCTAACTGCTGAAGTGTTTCACCTCTATTTTCCCTTAGTAATTTTACAGTTATGGGTCTTATACCTAGGTTTTTAATCCATTTTGAGTTGATTTTAGTGTGTGGTAAGAGATGCATATCTAGTTTCATTCTTCTGCATATGGACATCCAGTTTTCCCAGCACCACTTGTTGAAGAGGCAATCTTTTCCCCAATGTAGATTTTTGTTGCCTTTGTCTAATATCAGATGGCTATAGCCTGAGGAGTGATTTCTGGATTCTCTATTCTACTCCACTGGCTGAATGTCTATTTTTATACCAGTACCATGCTGTTTTGATTATAACAGCTTTGTAGTATAATTTGAAGTCAGGCAGAGTTATGCCTCTGGCTTTGTTTTTTTTTTTTGCTCAGGATTGCTTTGGCTATTTGGGGTCTTTTGTTTTTCCCTATGAAAGGTAAGATTGTTTTTTCCATTTCTGTGAAGAATGTCATTGGTATTTTGATGGGGATTGCATTGAATCTGTAGATTGCTTTGGGTAGTATAGACATTTTCACAATGTTAATTCTTCCAATCCAAGAGCATGGAATATCTTTCCACTATTTGTGTCTTCTTTAATTTCTTTCAGAAGTGGTTTGTAATTCTCATTGTAGAGGTCTTTAACCTCCTTGGTTAAATTGATCCCAAGGTATTGTATTTTTTTTGGTGACAATTGTAAATGGGCTTACTTTATTTCTCTTTCTGTTAATTCATTATTTGAGTATATAAATGCTACTGATTTCTGGTCATTTATTTTGTATCCTGAAATGTTACTGAAGTTATTAACCAGCTCTAGGAGTTTTTTTGATAGAGTCTTTGGGTTTTTCTATATATAGTATCATGTCATCTGCAAATAGGCAAAGTTTGACTTTATCTTCTCCAATCTGGATTCCCTTTATTTCTTTCTCTTGCCTGATTGCTCTAGCTAGTACCTCCAGCACTATGTTGAATAAAAGTGGTGAGAGTGGACATCCTTGTCTTGTTCCTGTCCTTAAGGGGAAGGCCTTCAATTTTTCCCTATTCAGAGTAATACTGGCGGTGGGCTTGTCATAAATGGCTTTTATTATGTTATTTTCCTTCTATACCTAATTTGTTGAGAGTCTTCATCATGAAGGAATGTTGAATTTTGTCAAATGCTTTTTCAGCATCTATTGAGATAATCATATGGTCTTTGTCCTTGAGCTTGTTGATGTGATGTATCACATTTATTGACTTTCGTATGATGAACCATCCTTGTATCCCTGGGATGAATCCCACTTCATCATAGTGTATAATTTTTTAAATATGTTGCCATATTCTAATTGCTAATATTTTGTTGAGAATTTTAGCATCTAGGTTCATCAAGGATATTAGTGATTTTTTTTTTTGTTGTGTCTTTATCTGGTTTTGGTATCAGAGTTATGCTGGCCTCATAGAATGAGTTTGGGAGAGTAGAGTCTCTTTCAATTGTTTGGAACAGTTTCATGAGAATTGGTATTAACTCCTCTTTAAAAGTTTGATAGAATTCAGCTGTAAAGCCATGCAGATGCGGGCTTTTTTTTGTTGGAAGATTGCTAATTACCGCTTCAATCTCCTTGCTTGTTATTGGTCTGTTCAGGTTTTCTATGTCTTCTTGGTTCAGTCTTGGTAATTTATGTCTAGAAACTTATCCATATCTTCCAGATTTTCAAATTTGTTGTCATACAGTTGTTTATAATAGTCTCTAGTGATTCTTTGTATTTCTGTGGTGTCAGTTGTAATGTCTCCCTCTTCATATCTGATTTTTGTTATTTGGGTCTTCTCTCTTCTTTTTTCGTTAATCTGGCTAATGGTGTGTCTATTTTGTTTATCTTCTCGAAAAATCAACTTTTAGTTTTGTTAATCTTTTCTATTGCTTTTTGGGTCTCTATTTCATTTAGTTCTGCTCTGATCTTAATTATTTCTTTCCATCTATGCCTTTAGGTTTGGATTGGTTGTTGTTTTTCAAGTTCTTTGAGGTGTAGTCGTTTATTTTGAGGCTTTCCATTTTTTGATATAAGCATTTACTGCAATAAATTTTCCTCTTAGTACTGCTTTTGCAGTACTCCACAAGTTTTGGTATGATGTATCTTTATATTCATTAGTTTCTAGAAATTTTTTGATTTCCTGTTTATTTTCTTCCTGGACCCATAGGTCATTCAGGAGCCTATTATTTATTTTCCATGTATTTGTATCTTCCAGTGATTTGCTTATTGTTTATCTCCAGTTTTACTCCATCATGGTCTGAAAAGATTGTTGGAATGATTTTAAATTTTAAAAATTTGCTGAGACTAGATTTGTGACCTAATATGTAGTCTATCCTGGCAAATGTACCATGAGCTGATGAGAAGAAAGTGTATTCTTTAGCTGTTGGGTGAAATGTTCTGTACATATCTGCCAAGTCCAGTTGGTCTAGGGTGTAGATTAAATCCTGTGTCTCTTTGTTGACTTGTTGCCTGGAAGTCCTGTCCCATACTGAGAGAGAGATGTTCAGATCACCCATTATTAGTGTATTAGGACCTATCTCCTTCTTTAGGTCTAAGAGTGTTTGCTTGAGATATCTGGGTGCTCCAGTATTGGGTGAATACATGTTTACAATTGTTATGTCTTCTAGTTGGATAGTTCCCTTTATCATTATATAATGGCCTTCTTTGTCTTTTTCAATGTTTTTTTGGTTTAAAGTCTATTTTGTCCAATATAAGAATGGCTACTCCTGCTCGTTTTTGGTTTCCATTTGCATGGTATATCTTTTCCCATCCCTTCACTTTTAGTCTATGAGTGTCTTTACAGGTGAGGTGGGTCTCTTGAAGAGAGCATAGACTTGGGTCTATTTTTTTAATCGAGTCAGTTAGTCTGTGTCTTTTTTTTTTTTTTTTTTGGTCGTTTTTTTTTTCATGACTGGCACTCAGCCAGTGAGTGCACCGGTCAGTCCTATATAGGATCCGAACCCGCGGCGGGAGCGTCGCCGCGCTCCCAGCGCAGCACTCTACCAAGTGCGCCACGGGCTCGGCCCTAGTCTGTGTCTTTTGAATGGGAAGTTTAGTCCATTCACGTTTAGAGTAGTTATTGAGAAGTGTTTAATTCCTGTCATTTAATTGCTATGTAGGTGGTTTAAATATCTTTTGATCATTATTTCCCCTTTTATTTCTCTTCTTCAATGTGAGTTGGGGATTTAAGGTAGAATGGTTGACCTTCTTTCCCTTTCTTTCTGGCATTTTTGTTTTAACTGTGGGTTTTGCTCTTTCCTGTGTATTCATGATGATGGTCACCATTATTCAGAATCAGGATGAATGAGTCCCTTGTGGTGGTGGTGTGGTGGTGAACTCTCACAACATTTGTTTGTCTGGGAAATACACTATTTCTCCCTCATTTCTGAAGGAGAGCTTTGCTGGGTAAAGAATTCTTGGCTGGCAGTTTTTTTCTTTTAGTATTTTGAATATATTGTTCCACTTTCTTCTGGCCTGTAGGGTTTTGGTTGAGAAGTCTGCTGTTAGTTTGATGCGGGTTCCCCTATAAGTGACCTGATGCTTTTCTCTTGCTGCTTGTAAATTCTCTCTTTGTCTTTGAGCCTTGCAAATTTAACTATAATATGTCTTGGGGAGGATCTTTTTGGGTTGAATGTGTTTGGGAAACTTTGAGCTTCCTGGATCTGAAGGTCTGTATCTTGCCCTACACCTGGGAAGTTTTTTGTTACTGTTTCCTTGAGTAGGTTTTCGATACCTTTTGCCTTCTCCTGCCCTTCAGGAATACCCACAATTCAGACATTAGAGCATTTGAGATTGTCTACTATCTCACTTAGGTTTTCCTTATTATTTTAAATTATTTTTTCCTTTTTTTTGTTTGCCTGAGTTATTTCAAAAAGAGCATCTTCAAGTTCTGAAATTCTTTCTTCTGATTGCTCTACCCTGCTGCTCAAGCTCTCAGTCTTGTTTTTTATTTTGTTGAGTGAGTCTTTCATATCTAGAAGTTCTGCTACACTCTTTCTTTATGGTATTAATCTCTTTGTAGATTTCCTCCTTCATATTCTGGATGATTTTTCTTGTTTCATTGTGTTCTCTAATTGAGTCTTCCTTTATTTCTTCAAGTTTTCTTAAGAACATCACTTGAAATTCTTTTTCAGTCATTTCAGGGATTCCCTGTTCCATGGAGTCTGACTTTGGGGCATTACTGTATCCTTTCGGTGGTGTCATTTCCTCTTTATTGTTTGTACTTCTATTATATTTTTGCTGATGCTTGGTCATTTGGTAGGGGGTTTGCTTCTTCTTTACACTGAGGTTGGCTATGGAGTGGCCTTGGTTGCTGCTGGAGGGGGTGAACTTTCTTACTTGACAGTAGGTGTGGTGGTGGTTATGTTAAACCAACTTGGTTCCTGTTCGAGACTCTGTGATCATAGAATGAGCCCCTAACATGTGGAGTTCTGTTGGAACAAACTTAGTGGGTCAGATCCATAGGCTAGTGCTCCACCTTGGGTCTGAGGCAGAATGAGGGGCCATGTGGAGCCACGTGGTTCTGCTGGCTGGCTGGCTGGCAATGGTGGGCTCACCTGTGCAGTGCCAGTTCGGGTCAGCAGGGTGGGACCTGGAGCTCTCCCATGCCTGTGTCCAAGGTGGTGGTGCTGGGGGGGCACATGGAGCAATGTGGTACCGCTGGCTGGCTGGCGCTGGCAGGCTCACCTGCACGGTGCTGGTTCATAGATTGATTTTTGAACATTAAACCAACCTTGCATTCCTGGGATGAACCCCACTCGGTTATGATGTATTATATTTTTTATATATCAATGGATTTGATTTGCTAAAATTACCATCAAGGGCCGAGCCCGTGGCGCACTTGGTAGAGTGCTGCGCTGGGAGCGCAGCAACGCTCCCGCTGCGGGTTCGGATCCTATATAGGACTGACCAGTGCACTCGCTGGCTGAGTGCCGGTCACGAAAAAACGACAAAAAAAAAAAAAAAAAAAAATTTGCATCTTTGTTTGCGAGGAATGTATGTTGGTCTGTAGTTTTCCTTTTCTTGTAATGTTTTTGTCTGGTTTTGCTATTAAGTTAATGCTGGTCATATAACATGAGTCGAGAAGTATTCAGTAATTCTAAATTTTTAGAGATGTATGTAAAAAATGGTATTTCTTTCCTAAATGTTTGATTAAACTCACTAGTGACACCATCTTGGAACTATCATGGGTTTTTTTGGTAGTAGCATATTTAATTATGAAATCAATTTACTTAATAAATATGTAGCTATTTAAAGATGCTCCTTTTTCTTGAGCCAGTTTTGGTAACTTGTGTCTTTCATGAGATGTGATATTTCTTCTAAGTGGTTGAATATATTGGCAATAAAGTTGTTCATAATAATCTATTATTATCATTTTAATGCCTGGAGGATCTGTAGTGATGGCTCTTTTTCATTCCTGATTTTGTAATTTGAGTCTTTCTTTTTCTCCTGACCAGTCTGTTTAGATGTTTATGAGTTTTATTGATCTTTTCCAGAACAACTTTGATTTTTTAATTGATTTTTGTCCACTTTCTATTTCTTTGATTTCTATACTTACCTTTGTTTACTTTTGGTTTAATTTTCTTTTCCTTTAAGGTGGATGCTTAGATGATTGATTTTAGACCTTTTTTTCTAATATGTACATTTAAAACTATAAATTTTTCTGTAAGCACTGTATTGTTGCATCCTGCAAATTTTGATATGTTGTGTTTTCATTTTTATACAGTTTAAGATATTTTATACAGTTTAACATTTCTCTTGTGATTTTTTTTGAATCATTGAATATTTAAAATGTGTTTAATTTTCAAATATTTGGGGGGTTTTCCAAATATCTTCTTTTGTTATTTAATTCCATTTCATCAGAACCCAAATCCCAAAACTTGGTATCATTTTAATGCTTTAAAATTTTTTTGAGACTTGTTTTATGGCCCAGAATATGGTTTATTTTGGTGAATGTTCCATGTGAACTCATGTGCATTTATGAAGAATATGTGTTCTATTATTGGTGGGTGGAAAGCTCTATAAATGTAAATTAGGACAAGTTAGCTTATAGGACTGTTCAAGTTTTCTCCATCCTTATATTTCGCATACTTGTTCTTTCAATCACTGAGAGAAAAATGTTGAAATTTTCAATTAAAATTATAGATGATCTGTTTCTCCTTTTAATTCAATCAGTTTTGATTTCTTGCATTTTGAAGTTTGCTTTTACATATATACACATGTAGTATTGCTTTTTTTCTTGATGAATTCACCTCTTTATGATTATGAAATGGCCCTCACTATTTGTAGAGTATTACTTGCTCCATTTACTTTGATATTAATATAGTCACTCTAGCTTTCTTTTAATTAGTGATTGCATAGCATGTATTTTTCCATCCTTTTAATTTCAATCTACATGTATTTTTTTTATGTAAAGTGGGTTACTTGTAGACAGAATATGGTCAGTCTTAGTTTTTAAATTTAATTTGATAATCTTCACTTAAAAATGTTTAGACTATTTACATATAATGTAATTATCAATATTGTTAGGTTTAAACTTACAGTGTTGCTATTTCTTTTCTGTTTATTCCATCTGTTCTTTCTTCCATTTTCTTTCTTTTTTTCTTGAAACATAATTGATTATACATATTTGAGAGCTACAGTGTTGAATATCAATACCTGTGTACAATATGTGATGATGTAATCATTCTTTGTGTCCATTAACCAATTTCTTGCTAACCCCTCTCCCCGCTCCTTTCCCACCTCTAGTAATCACATATCTGTTTTATCCTTCTGAAAGTTCAATGCTTGCTTGCTTTCTTCCTTCCTTCCTCCCTCCCTCTCTTTCTCTACTTTTCCTTCCTTCCTTCCTTCCTTCCTTCCTTCCTTCCTTCCTTCCTTCCTTCCTTCCTTCCTTCCTTCCTTCCTTCCTTCCTTCCTTCCTTCCTTTTACTTATTAGCTCCACTTATGAGTGAGGACATGTGGTATTTCTCTTTCTCTGCCTGGCTTATTTCACTTAACATAATTTTCACCAAGCTCATCTGTGCTGTTGTGAATGGCAGAATTTCCTTCTTTTTTACAGCTAAATAGTATCCCGTTATGTACATATACCACATTTTCATTATCCAGTCATCTCTTGATGGACATTTAAGTTGGTTCCATATAGTGGCTATTGTAAATAGAGCTGTGATAAGCAAGGCAGTGCATATATCCCTTCGACATGATGATTTCAATTCCTTTGGGTATATACACAGTAGTGAGATTGCTGGATCATATTGTAGTTCTGTCTGTAATTGTGTGAGAAACCTCTATACTGTGTTCCATAATGTCTGTACTAATTTACCATCCCACTGGCAGTGTAGAATGGTCTCCTTTTCTCCATTTTCTTGCCAGCATTTTAAATTATTTTTGGTAGTAGCCAATCGAACTAGGGTGAGATGATATCTCAGTGTGGTTTTCATTTGCATTTTCCTGATGATGAGTGATGTTGAGCATTTTTTAGTGTACCTGTTGGCCATTTGTATGTCTTGTTTTGAGAAATGTCTATTTAGCTCCTTTGCCCATTTTAAAATCATATTATTTGTTTTTTTACTGCTGTTTATTTCCTTCCAATTCTGGATATTAATCTTTTGTCAGATGTATAATTTGCAATTACTTTCTCTCATTCTGAAGATTGTTTTTTCACTCTGTTGGTTTTTTCTTTTTCTGTGCAGAAGCTTTTTAGTTTGATATAATTCCATTTGTTTAGTTTTTCTTTTGTTGCTTGTGCTTTTGGCATCTTGTTCATAAAGTCTTTGCCCAGTCTTACTTCCTGAAGTGTTTCCCCTACATTTTCTTCTAGGAGTTTTATAGTTTCAGGTTTTATATTTAAGTCTTTCATCCATTTTGAGTTGATTTTCGCATTTGGTGAGAAGTATAGGTCTAGTTTCATTCTTCTACATATAGATGTCCAGCTTTCCCAGCCCCATTTACTGAAGAAGTAGTTTTTTCCCTAGTATATGTTCTTAGTGCCTTTCTCAAAGATCACCTGGCTGTAAGTATGTAGATTGATTTCTGGGTTCTCTATTCTGTTGCATTGGTCAGTGTGTCTGTTTTTATGCTAGCACCATGCTGTTATGGTTACTACAGCTTTGTAGTATAATTTGAAGTCAGGTGGTATAATGTCTCTGGCTGTGTTATTTTTTGCTCAGGATTGCTTTGGCCATCAGAGTCTTTTGTTGTTTCATATGAATGTTAGGATTGTTTTTTCAATTTCTCTGAAGAATGTCATTGGTGTTTTGATGGGGATTGCATTAGGCAATGTGGACATTTTCACAATGCTAATTCTTCCAATCCATGAACAGAGAATGGCTTTCAATCTTTTTGTGTCCTCTTCAATTTCTATCAGCAGTGATTTGTTGTTCTCATTGTAGAGATCTTTCACCTCCTTGGTTAAGTTTATTCCTGAATATTTTATTTTCCTGGTGTCTATTGTAAATGGGCTTGCTTTCCTAATTTCTTTTTTCTGCTAGTTTGTTGTTGGAGTATAAAAATCAGTATTGATTTTGTATCCTACAACTTTACTGAATTTGTTTATCAGCTCTAAGAGTTTTTTGGTAGGGTTTTCAGGCTTTTCTGTATAATATGATCATGTCATCAGCAAAAAGGGAAAATCTGACTTCATCTTTTCCAATCTGGTTGCCCTTTAATTATTTCTCTTGCCTGTTTGCTCTTGCTATTTCTTCTAATATTATGTTAAATAGAAGTAGTGAGAGTGTGAATCCTTGTCTTGTTACTCTTCTTAAAGAAAAAGCTTTCAGGTTTTCTCCACTCAGGATGATATTGGCAGTGGGTTTTCATACATGGTTACTATTGTGTTGAGATGCTTTCCTTCTGTACCTAATTTGTTGAGTGTCTTTATGATGAAGGGATATTGAATTTTGTCAAGTGCATTTTCTGCATCTATTGAGATAATCATATGTTTTTTTGTCCTTTATTTAGTTCATGTTGTTTGTCACATTTATTGATTTGCATATGTTGGACCATCCTTTCATCCCTGGGATGAATCCCACTTGATCATGATGTATAATCTTTTTGATATGCTGCTGTATTCTGTTTGTTAATATTTTGTTTAGGATATTTGCATCTATGTTTATCAAGGATATTGACCTGTAGTTTATTGTTTTGTTGTGTCTTTGCCTGATTTTGGTATCAAGGTGACGCTGGCCTCATAGAATGAGTTTGGGAGAATGGCCTCTGTTTCCATATCTTTGGAATAGTTTTCTAAAAGATTGTTTTTAATTCTTTTTAAAAGGTTTTGTAGAATTCAGCAATGGAGTCATGTGGTTCTGGGCTTTTCTTTGTTGGGAGACTGTTAATTACTGCTTTAATCCCATTGCTTACTATTGATTTGTTCAGGTTTTCTGTTTCTTCTAAGTCTAGTCTTGGTAGTTTGTATGTGCCAAAAATTAATCAATTTCCTACAGTTTCAAATTTGTTGGCGTATAGTTCACAATAGTCTCTAATGATTCTTTGTATTTCTGTGGTTTCAGCTACAATGTTTCCTGGTTAATTTCACACTTTTGTTGTGTGGGTGTTTTCTTCTTTTAGTTAGTTTATCTAACGCTTTGTTTATTTTTTTATCTTCTCAAAAAAATGTTTATTTTTTATTGATCTTTTGTATCATTTTGGGGGTCTATATGTCATTTAGTTCTGCTGTGATCTTAATTATTTCTTTCTGTCTACTAATTTTAGGGTTGGATTGTTCTTGTTTTTCTAGACCTTTGAGGTGTAACATCAGGTTTTTTATTTTTTTGAAGCCTTTTTGTTCTTTTGATGTAAGCGTTTATTTCAATAAACTTAATAATGCTTTTGCAGTATCCCATAGCTTTTGGTATGATGTGTCTTCATTTCCATTAGTGTCAAGGAATTTTTTGATTTTCTGTTTAATTTCTTCTTTGACCCATATGTCATTAAGTAGAATGTCTTTTAATTTCCATGTATTTGGACTTCTGGTGAAGATGGCAGAATAGACAGTCCCTAGCATCACTCTCTCCCTCCTCCAAATCAACCAATTTACAACTAGTAAAAAGCAACTACAGCCAAGCTGGGGCCACTAGAGATCAGGGGAAGAGGAGGAGAGACCTACAGAGTGCATGAAGGTGGGAGAAGCCACAATGAGAGAAAGAAAAAACCACTGTGACCATTTTGAATCCCAGCCACTTCCAGCTTGGAGCTGGTGAGTTCACAGAGCAGGAGCTGGCAAAAGCCACAGCTGTGCCCTTTGGATGAAGTTGCTTGGAGGCAGCAGGGGAGAAGAGGGACTTGGTGGCCCCCAGGCCAGCAAGATCACTAATAGGGTTCCCATGGGCCCACATAGGAGTGAGGAGTCACAACAACTGAAAAAAAGGAGCCACTCAGAGGCCAGTGAGTCATTGCAAGGGACCAGAGCATGGCCCATCCCATGGGAAGTGTTTGGAGCATGGGAAGTGGGGGAGATGGGCCCACCGGGGGAACACTGGGGCACAGCAAGGACAGCTGATCTGCCCCCCAATCAGCATAGAACCACTCAGTGGAGACTGATCAGGAATATAGAATTGCATGGGGAGCAGTTTGATGAAAAGACTCAGGCCCAGACCAGGGTTTGTACACAACCCAGGTGCACCAGATTTCACTAGACCTTGAAGTATCTATAGAATCAATCATTAAAACCTGAGCTGCAAAAAAAGCCTTCCCCAGGGAATCAGCCACAAAGCAGCAATTTAGCTCAACCACACAGCTCAATTACTAGTCCCCACAGGAAGTTCCCCCATTTTAGATGTGAACATAAGACAATAAATTAGTTCCAGTGCAGAGTTTAAGTGGTGAGAACAGCAAATAATCCAACACAGAACTGGAAGAAAAAACAAAGTACCCACAACCAGAAACAGAGTTTGATATTAAGTAGTAAAGGTCTCATTTCACCAAAGAACACCTGTAACACCTAGAAGGACTGGAAGTTCCCTGGGTAACCAAGCCAGAAAGGGGGCCTCAGTAATGCCCCCTAACACCTGCAACCAGTCCCAAAGGTGGGAGCCTTGGGCCTTTGCCACACTCCCCCAACACCTGCAACCAGCCCAGCGATAACCACTGAGCGGCTGCAGGAAGCACCCCAGGCTCTATGGAGCAGGGGCAGTGGGGGGCCTCGGGCCTCGGCCATGCCCCCAAAACCTGAAACCAGCCCAGCAATGACCACTGAGTTGCTTCAGGAAGAACCCCGGGCTCTCTCAAACCTGGGTGGTAGGGGGCTTTGGGCCTCGACCAGGTGTTCCCAACACCTGCAACCAGCCCAGTGATGACCATTGAGCACAGCAAGAAGGGCCCCAGGTTCCTGATCTGGGGAGGTGGGGGACAAGGGCTTTTGCCACACCCCCCTGACATCTGCACCCAGCCAGGCACTGACCAAGCCACCACTGGAAGCCCCCTGGTCTCCCCTATGGGAATGAGGGGGATGCTACAGGCCTCGATCCCACCTCTCCTCCTTCTTCCATCCCACTTTCTTCCCCTCTCCCCCTCTCCCTCCCTCCCAATGGCTCTGCAACAACATCATAGAATATAAAAAGAATAACATTAATTTAAAAAATTCCCATGTATTTGTATAGTTTCCAGAGTTTTGCTTGTTATTGATTTCTAGTTTTAATCCATTATGGTCTGAAAAGATACTTGAAATGATTTAAATTTTTAAAAATTTGCTGGGTCTTGATCTGTGACCTAACATGTGGTCTATCCTGGAAAATGTCCCATGTGCTTATGAGAAAAATGTATATTCTGTAGTTGTTGGATGAAATGTTCTGTAGATGTCCGCCAAGTCCAATTGGTCTAAAGTAAAGTTCAAATCCTGTATTTCTCTGTTGATTTGTTGCCTAGATATCTGTTGAATACTGTGAGCGGGGTGTTTAGGTCCCCAACTATTATTGTATTAAGCTCGGTTTCTCTGTTTAGGTCTAATAATGTTTGCTTTATATATATATATGGATGCTCCAATGTTAGGTGTGTAATTTATGATTGTTATATCCTCTTGCTGGATAGATCCCTTTATTTATATAATGATCTTCTTTATCTCTTTTCATAGTTTTTGGTTTAACGTCTATTTTATATGACATAAGAATAGCTACTCCTGCTTGTTTTTGATTTCCATTTGAGTGATATATCTTTTTCCATCCTTTCACTATTAGTCTGTATGAGTCTTTACAGGTGAAGTGAATTTCTTGTAGGCAGCATATAGTTGGGTCTAGTTGTTTAATCCATTCAGCCAGTCTGTGTTTTTTGAGTGGGGAGTCCTATCCATTTACATTTAGGGTTTTATTGAAAGGTATTGTTTTACTCCTGGCATATTATTAATTTTCACTTGGATGTTTAAATATCTTCTGTTACATTCTTTCTCCTTTTACATCTTTGGTGTTTTGTTGGTTTTTTGAAGTGGTAAGGTATAGTTTCTTTCTCGTTCTTGATTCCATATCTGCTTTACCAGTGAGTTTTCTTCTTTCTTGTGTATTCCTGGTTGTGATCATAATTTTGTGGATTTCAGATGCAGGATTCCCTTGGGGATTTCTTGTAGAACTGTTTGTGTGGTCATGAATGCTCACAGTTTTTTTTTTTTTTTTTTTTTTGACCAGTAAGGGGATCACAGCCCTTGCCTTGGTGCTGCCTGCACCATGCTCAGCCAGTGAGCACACCGGCCACCTCTATATAGGATCCGAACCTGTTGCCTCGGCACTCCCAGTGCCACACTCTTCCGAGTGAGCCACAGGGCTGGCCCCTCCCACAGTTTTTGATTGTCTAGGAAATACACTATTTCTCCTTCTTTTCTGAAGGATAGCCTTGCTGGGTATAGTATTCTTGGCTGACAGCTTTTTCTTTTAGTACTTTGAATATATCATTCCATTTTCTCCTCATCTGTGATGTTTCTGCTGAGAAATCTGCTGTTCATCTGATGGGGACTCCTGTATAGGTGACCGAATCTATAAACTATGTGGTGATCCCTTCCATCCTGAGAGTGGCACCTTCACTGCTCTAGACCACCTGTTCCCAGGGCACAGGATGCCACATGGACTCAGGTGTGGGCAGCCCAGTGCTATGATGTTGCCACAGGGGAGTGAAACCACTACTGGAGCCAGAGTGAGGTGGTCTTGGGTGTTGGGGCTGATCTCAAGCCTACAACCACTGCAGAAGCCTGGGGTTTGGGGTGTGGGGGCAGTTTAGTGTTTGTCCCTCTCTGGGTCAATTCAGTCATGTGTGCTGCCAGGAGTTCCCAGCACCAGGCACATGGCTGCAGGGGCCACCCCTGAGAGAGGCATGTGGGTTCTTCCCCACTCCTCCTGGTTATAAGTATTGCATGGGTGTCCTGCCAATGTAGATGGGGTCACTGCCCATGCACACCAGAGCTGACTAAGCTGCTTTCTGGGTCTGGAGGGTGTGTGCACTGACCCCCTCCATTCTGAGGATGGCACCCTCGTTGCACTGGCCATCTGTTCCCAGGGCACAGAGCCAAACCAAATTGAGGGTGTTGGGACTGTTTCCAGTTCCAAGCTCACCACAGCAGTCTGGGACTCATGGAGAGAGGGTGGCTATGCATGTGTCCCTCCGCAGGCCAACACAGCCACACACATCCTCAGCAGTTCCTGACACCAAGTGCATGGTCACAAGTGTGTGTAGACCCCCTTGTGGGTAAGGTCACTGGACTGCTCACCTTTCTACAGTCAGAAACTCTGATCTGGGTTGGTGGATGGGGTGGTGGTGTCTGAGAATTTTTCCATCTTCTTTGTGACTGTTCTGGGTTTCTGCACTCACCAGTGTCTCCACTGCTCCCACAATGTGTTCATGCTCCCTGCTTTCATTTTTCTCATGCAAGTGCAGCTTTACCTAGAATGCATTCCGCATCTTTGTAGGAGAGAGGAACAATGTCTCCTTCTAGTTGGCTCTTTTTCCTGGAACCACATTCTTTCCCCCCCTTTTTTGGATTATTTAGTCATGATACCATTTTATTTTCATCATTGGCCTTTTTTAGAGCAGTGTAGGTTTATAGCAAAATTGAACAGAAGGCACAGAGATTCCCAATATAATTTTCCCACAACCCCTATCTCTTCTACTATCAGCATCCACACCAATTGATGAAATTACATTGACATATTATTATTATCCAAAGTCTATATAATTCAATAGTTCACTGTAGGTGTTGTACATTCTATGGGGTTGTAGAAATGTATAATGACATGTATCCACCACTACAGTATCATACAGAGTAGTTTCAGGGCCCTTAAAATCCTCTGTGCTCTGCTTATGTATGTCTTCCTTCTCCAAGCCCTGACAGCCACTCTTCCTTTTATTGTTTTCATAGTTTTGCCCTTTCCAGAATGTCACACAGTTAGAATCACACATTATGTAGCCTTCTTAGATTGGCTTCTTTTGCTTGGTAATGTGCATTTAAGTTTCCTCCAAGCCTTTCATGTCTTGACAGCTCATTTATTTTAGCAACAGATAATATTTTAGTATCTGAATGTACCACAGTTTATTTATTCAGCTGCTGAAGGATATTTTGGTTGCTTTCAAGTCTTGGCAATTATGAATAAAGCTTCTTTAAGCATCTGTGGGCAGGTTTTTGTGTGGACATGTTTTAAACACCTTTAGGTAAATACCAAGGAGTATGATTGTTTGTATTGTAAGAGTATGTCTATGCTGTAAAAAACTGCCAAACTGTCTTCCAAAATGGCCATACCATTTTGCATTGCCACCAGCAGTGAATGAGTATTCCTGTTGCTCCATATCCATGTCAGCACTTGGTAGTGTCAGTGTTTTAGATTTTGATCATCCTAATAAGTACATGGTGGTGTCTCATTGTTGTTTTAATTTTCAATTCCATAATGACATATGTTCACCATATTTTCATATGCTTCTTTGCCATGTGTATGTTTTCTTTGATTTGCCATTTGTATATCTTCTTTGGTGAAGTGTCTGTTCAAGTCTTTTGCTTATTTTTTAATTAAGTAATTCATTTTCTTATTGTTGAGTTTTAATAGTTATTTGTATATTTTGGATAACAGTCCTATATCAGATATGTCTTTTGAAAATATTTTTTTCTCAGTCTGTGTCTTGTCTTCTCATTCTCTTGGTACTGTAGGCTTTTTAGCTATACTTTTGTTTTTAGCATTTCTTCTAGTACTTACAATATGTATGTTTAACTTATCATAGTTTACCTTCAAAAAATATATCACTTCACATACAGTGTGTGTTGGGCTGGGGAGATCAGGAGGACTGGAAAGTGGCAACAAAGTAGCAATGGAGCCTCTATCTTGTTAACTCCACCCCTCCCCTCCATCTTTTTAAACTCCACCGCCTCCCCTCCCCCTCCATCCCTGGAAGGCGGGAACTGGAAACTGAACCCTGCTCAATTCCTTACCATATATGGGCAAAAAACCACCAACAGCCATCCCCTATAAATACCTGCTTGTATCCACCCTGGGTGCGACTTCCCCAGCCTCACTCCCTTGCAGGCTGTGGAACCTCGCCTGAGAGCACTTCCATTAAAGCTTACCTCGAACCCCTTGCCTGGCTCCTCTTATTACTTACCACCATTGATTTGAACCAGACAGTGTGAGAACCTTACAGAAATATATTTCTACTTCTCATTCCTATTCTTTGTTCTATCCTTGATATACAATTTACTTGTATATGTATTAAAAGCCCACAATACATTGTTATTAGTTTTACTTTAATTTGTCAATTGTCTTTTTTTCAAAAACTAAGGTAAATTTTACATAATATAAGTAACCATTTAATTAATTAATTAGTTAATCAAATTGTTTGGTGGCTTGCTAGTACAGGAATCTGAGCTCTTGACCTTGGTGTTAGAACATCTTGCTCTAACCAGCTGAGCTAATCAGCCCCCAAAGTAACCATTTTAAAGTAAACAATTCAGTGGCATTTAGTACATTCACAATGTTGTGCAATCACCACGTTTATCTAGTTCCAAAACATCTTTATCACTCCGAAAGGAAATGGTGTTCCCATTAAGCTGCTATTCTCCATTCCCTGCTCTACCCAACCTTTAGTAACCATGAGTATGATTTTTGTTTCTATGCATTTACCTGTTCCATATATTTCATATAAATGAAATCATACAATATATAATCTTTGTGTCTGGATTCATTCACTTCAGTTGTCTTTTACAGATATTAAAAATGATAAATATCTTATTTACTTTTCTCTCCATTTGGTAGTACCAAATTTTCTTCTGTTGTTACTTTCCTTTTGCCCAAAAAACCTCCTTTAATATTTGTTGTAGTACAAATCTGCTGGTGATGAATTCCCTCAGCTTTATTTTTATCTGAAAAAGTATTTATTTTGCTTTCATTTAAAAAAGATACTTTTTCTGGGAAGAGAATTATACATTGACAGATTTTTTTCTGTCAGCAGCACTTTGAATATGTTTTTCCACTGAATTCTGGCTTGCATAGTTTCTAATGATAAGTCTTCTGTAACTCTTACCTCTGTTTCTCTATACTTAATGTGTCCTTTTTCTGTGCTTGCCTTTAAGATTTTCTTAACCACTAACTTTGAGCAGTTTCATTATTTCATTAGGATTAGTTTTTCAAATGTTCATTTTACTTGGGTTTTGTTGAACTTCTAGGATTTGTGTTTTTATAGTCATCAAATTTTGAAATATTTCAGACATATTTCCTCATTTTCCCAATTTTTTCCCCTTTCCTCCAATTTTTGCCTCTTAGTTGTGGATTCCAAATATTTATATTTTATTCTGTTTAATATTGTTTCACTAAGGCTCTTTCTTAAAAAATCTTTTTTCCCTGTGTTCGTCATTTTGGATTGTTTCTGGATTAACTATTTGTTGCTCCTTAACAACTTATTCCAAGATGGCTCACTCACATTGATAAGTTGGCTCTGATTGTTGGCAGGAAGTCTCTGTTCCTTGCCATGTGGACTGCTCCATAGTTAGTGTCTCTTGAGTGGCTTTATGATCTGATGGCTGGCTTCTCTCACAGCAAGTGATCCAGGTGAGCAAGATGAACAGAAATGTCTTTTATGATTTAGCCTCAGGAGTCACATACCTTCAATCTTGCTACAGGCTTCAGATTACACAGACATATAAAACCCCAGTATTACACAATGGAAAGGTAATATATGATGACATAACTACCAGGAAGCCATGTTGGAGGCTGGCTACCACAGTTTCTATTGCTATGTCTTCAAGTTTACTGATATTTTCTTCTAAAGTATCTAATTTGTTGTTCTAATGAATTTTTAAATTTCCATTTGAGATATTTATCATCTCTAGAAGTTCTATTTGGGTCTATTATTATATCTGCCATTTCTCTTCTCCAGTTTATATTTTCATCTAGAGTCTAGAGCATTGTATTTGTTCATTTATGTTGTTAAAACAAAATACATGGAACTATGTAATTTATAAAAATGAAATTTATTGCTGACAGTGTCAGAGGCTAAGAAGTCCATCTGGTGAGGGTCTTGGTGGTGGCAACAGTGACCTAGAGGTCTCACTTGGCAGAAAATGGTAGAGCAGAGAGAGACTAACCTCTTGTGTGCTCTACTTTTAAAGCCCTCAGAAACATGCCCCTGACCACCATTTTTAACCCATTAACTATGGTATGGTCCTACAATCTAATCACCTCTTCAAGGCCCCACATTTCAATTACCGTAATAGGATTTCCCACTGTCAGCAGTTACAGTGGTAATTAAGTTTGGGGGGGACATTCAATCCAAGGTAAGCTTATTAAAATCTTTATAAAAGATATTTTCAGGTTCTTGTCTGTGAATTCCATTATTTTTGTCATTTTTCCATCTGTTTCTATTTATTGATTTTCTTCTGCTATGCGCCATATTTTTTCTGTTTCTTTGCATGCCTAGTAATTTTTCATTAGATGCTAGACATTGTGAATTTTACATTTTCAGAAGTGTGCTAGATTTTGTTGTATTTCCTTAAAGAGTACTACCTTTGTTGTGGCACACATTTATATTACTTCAGCACATTTATATTCCAGTCAGCTTGACCCTTTTGAAAGCCCCTTTTTAATCTTTGTTCAGGAAAATTCAGATCAGTTTTAACTCTAGGAATAATTTATCTTCATTACTAAGGCATGATTTTTCTGAGAACTCTACCCAATGCTCCAGGTATTATGATATCTCTCCACCCTGGCTTATGGGAGCATAAACTATTTTCAGACCTACGTAAGCTCCAGGAGTTGTTTGGCCTCCTCCTCTTCCAGTGATTCTTTCCTTGGCTTCACAGTTTCAACCTCATCATACACAGATTAGTTCTCAGGCAAAGACTCACTGAAAACTTTTAGATCTCCAAATTTTCTTTCTAGGCAGCTTCTTCCATTACTGTGTTCTAAAAATTACAGTCACTTCAGCCTCCCTGAGTTTGTATCCTATATCTGACTTCTCAACTCAGCAAGACCATCATCTCTGTTTGGTTCCTCCTCTATATGCTGTGGCCTAGAAACTGCCTCCAGGCAGTGAGCTGGGACAATTTTAGGGCTTAACTTATTGTTTTCCTTTCTTTCATTATCTGTATTGTGCTGCCTATTGTCCAATGTCTACAAACAGTTGTTTCATATATTTTGTCCTGTTTTCTAATTGCTTGCAGTAGGAGGACAATTCCTATAGCAGTTAATCCTTGATGGGTAAAAGTAGAAATGATACGTGTGGCTTTTGGGAGGGGTTGAATAGTCTGGAACTGACCAATGAGAATAATTGCAAGCAGTGCTTGAGCAGAGACTAGGAGGCTTCCTCTTGTGCCAAGCAAGGAAGACCTTTTCTGTGCTCCTGGTTTCCTTGAGGAGGATTTTCCCTAAACACACTTTGGGTCTCTCTCTCTTCTTTTACTTACTTCACCCATGGGGAAGTTCACTAAACCTAATTGATATTTTGGGCAAGAAGAACTGGCTTATCTCTGTTCTCCTGCCTTCTCTTGAGAGCAAGCCCAGAGAGTGATATGCTGGCATGAGAAGGAGGCACATAACTTGCTCCTGGGGATTCAAGGTGATCACTGAGTTTGAAGTGCCTTTGGAACATCCAGTTATAGATGTTTTGTAGGCAGTAGCATGTATGGGTCTGGAGCTCATGGAGAAGTCTGGACTGCTATCTTATAGATGTGTGAGGATAGTGTGGGTGGGGAGGATTATTGGTATAAATGAGTTCCTTGAGAGCAGTGTCTTGTATAAGGTAGAGAGATCACATAAAGATTTATTGGGTAAATGAGTTAATGGATTCCCAGATTACCATCATTCTCAATGGAAGATAATTCTAAACACTGGGACAAACTCACTGATTTAGTCTGTTTCTGTTGATTATAACAAAATACCCAAAGCTGGGTAGTTTGTAAAGAAACAATGTGTGTTGCTTGCAGTTTTGGAGGCTGGCAAGTGCAAAGTCCAGAAACACATTTGGTGAGAGCCTTGTCCTGGTGGTGACTACAGTGACTCAGGGTATCATATGGCAGAATGGAGGAGCAGAGAGACCTCCTCATGCTGTCTCCTTTTAACACCCTCAACCATGACCATGACCACCATTAAACCATCAACTTATTCCATTTACTGGGGCATGGTCCTCACAATCTAATCACCCATTTGAGGCCCCACCTTTGAATTACTGTAATTGGATTTCCCACCCTCTTAACACTGTCCCAGTGGGGGTTGTTTCTAATACATGGACTTTGGGGGACACAAATTCAATCCCCAGCACTCACTCACCATGGTGAAGGAAGTTGACTGCATTATGAGTTTTTTATTTCTTACTCACTACTGATTAATTTGCTAACTAAATATTTTATTTATATTTGCATATAACAATACTGTGAATGCCTTTTAAAATAAAGGGTGTACTAAACAAAGATGAGAAAAGTTACAATAATTTTTCTGGAGATTAATAGCTTATTGTTGGTTAATTGCTAAGGGGTTACACCTGTTATTGTGAGTACAATTAATACTTCTTATATTATTCAGCCAGAGAAATAATGTCTAATTATCAAGAGGTTATATAAAGTAACATAAGTAGCATAAAAGATATTATTCCCAAGGGATAGCGGGACTAATTTTGATATACAGGAAAGGAAAATTTGATACTGGTCTGATTTTATAATGCTACAAATTTTATTACAGAAGATGTAAGCAATTTCTGTTAACATTTATATATGACCTTAATTTCAAGAAATATTTTGAAGTAGATGGAAAAGAGCTTGCATAAATTCATGTAAATCTGGCATATTAAGGGCTTTAATCTGTTTCCAAAAGACAGTAGCAAATTGACATAATGTTCTTACATAGTAAGTCAATTTGTGTCTCCACTTGGGAGTTTTAAGATAATAAAATGATCAATATGCACATTAGAGCCAGCTCTATCTGCTATCAATTATCTGTATTTTTTTTTTTTTTTTTGACTGGTAAGGGGATTGCAACCCTCGGCACGGTGTGGTCCGCACCACGCATAGCCAGTGAGCGCACCGGCCATCTCTATATAGGATCCGAACCTGCGGCCTTGGCACTACCAGCGCCACACTCTCCCAAGTGAGCCAAAGGGCCATCCCTTATCTGTATTTTTTAAGAGAAAACATCTAAAGGAATTAAGTAAACAAACAGATTTTGTTTCAAATGGCAGAACATTTTAATGTCACTCTCACAGATAATTCAGACTTCAGATGCATAAGCTAATTTAAAAAAACAAAATTGTTGCCAATGATTTTAGAATTTTATGAAAATAGAGCATATTAGAAACTAGAAAAGTACCTACTCTTTGGGGAGGGGAAAATGTTAGTAAAGCTGACTCATATTTCATTGGCTTTCCTCTGTTTAGCTAATTGAAGAGTTTGGGTAGCATTTTTTTCCTTTGAAAATAAGTTAAAATTTTAATTAAAAAGGATGTCAAGAATCTCGGATTTTAGCCATGCTTTGCCTGTAACTATCTATAGAACATCAGAACATTTACTAACTTCTCCGTGGATCTAATTATAAACTCTGGGAATAGCATCTGTATTTTTTATTTATTTATGCAATTAATAAGTATCTATTGAACACCTAATATATGGCATAGGATGATTTGGACTCTGATGATACAGATACGTGCTATTAAGAAAATGTGAGATAATGGGATAAAAAGTGACAGGGGCAGTGAGCTACATTAGATTTGGTGGCCAAGGAAGAGTAATTTTTAAGCTGAGATGGTAAGGAGGAAGCTAGTCAAAGATTTGGTGAAAGAGCTCTTCATAAGGAACAAACAGCAAATGCAAAAGCCCTGTTTGGAATATTCCAAGGAAAATAGAGAGCAAAAAAAGGAGAAAGAGAGATGACATGAAGTCAGAGAAGTAGGCACAGATTATTTCTACCTACCAGATTATTTTTTAACAACTTTGTTGAAGTGTGATTGACATAAAATAAACTGCATGTATTAGTTTCCTAGAGCTGCTATGACAAAGTACCACAAACCAAATGGCTTAAAACAATGTATGAATACTGTCTGACGGTTCTAGAGGCCAGAAGTCCAAGATCAAGGTGTCTGCAGGGCCCCACTCCCTTAGAAGGTGCTGGTGAAGGATATACTCCAGGTCTCTCTAGCTTCTGGTAGTACTTGATTGTGGCAGCATAACTCCAGTCTTCATACAGCATTCTCCCTGTTCATGTGCCTGTGTCCAAATTTCCAATTTTTATAACACCAATCATATTGGATTGGGGCATACTCTACTCCAATATGACTTTATCTTAATTACATCTGCAATGACCCTATTGCCAAGTAAGGTCACATTCTGACATACTAAGGGTTAGGACTTTAATATATGAATTTCCAAGGGTACATAATTTAATACCTAATGCTGCATATATTTAAAATGTGTAATTTGATAGACTTTCACAAATATGTGTCTTGTAAAATCATCATTAAAGTCATGATAATGAACATATTCTTCAACCCTAAAAGTTTTCTCTGCCCCTTTATAATCTCTTTCCTGCCTTTCCTCTCTTTTCCCATCCCCAGGCAATCACTAATCTGCTTTCTATTTTATGACTAATTTGTATTTTCTAGAATTTTATATAAACAGAATCATATGGCATGTACTTTTTTTTTTTTTTTGGTTTGGCTTTTTCACCTGGCATAATTATTTTTTGAGATTCATCTATGTCACTGCTGTATCAATAGTTTATTCCTATTTATTGCTGACAAATATTCCATTGTACTGTATGTATATGCCATAATTTGTTTATCATCTGTGGATGAACATTTGGGTTGTTTCCAGTTTGGGGCGTTACAAATAGAGATGCTATGAATGTGTACAAATCCATGTATGGACTTATATCTTTTATTTCTCTTGGGCAAATACTTAGGAGTGGAATGGCTGGGTCATAAAGTAGACGTATGTTCAACTTTTTAAGAAACTGTCTGACAAGCTGGTTTATATTACCATCAGCAGTGTGTGAGAATTTCAGTTGCTCCAAATCCTTGCTAACACTCAGGATTATCAATTTAAAAATTTTAGGCATTATGAGAAGTGTGCAGTGTTATATCATTGAGTTCTTAATTTGCATGTCCTTAAGCCTAAAGATGAATATTTTTCATTTATTTACTTTTTGTCTGTACACTTTAGTGGAAATGTCTGTTCCAATCTTCTGTTCATTTTAAAAATTGGGTCTTTTTTTCCTATTGAGTTTGGAGAGTTCTTTATATGTTCTGTCTACAAGTTCATTACCTTTTTTTTAGTTTTTTAAAAATTTATTTTTAGTTGTACATATTTGTGGGATACAGAGTGTTGTTTCAATATATTCATATATTGCACGATGATTCACTTAGGGTAGATATCATATCCATCACATAAACATTTATCTTTTTTTGTGGTGATTATGTTCAAGATCTTCTTCTGTAGCTATTTAGAAATATACAACATAATATCATTAGCTCTAGTCAGCCTAGAATGCCAGAACTTATTCTTCCTATCTTTTTATTATTTTATTTTATTTTATTATTATTTTTTTTAAGTTTTATTTTGTCGATATACATTGTGGCTGATTATTGCTCCCCATCACCAAAACCTCCCTCCCTTCTCCCTCTCCCCTCCCCCCCAACAATGTCCTTTCTGTTTGCTTGTCGTATCAACTTCAAGTAGTTGTGGTTGTTATATCTTCTCCCCCCCCCCGGTTTTTTTTTTTTTTTGTGTGTGTGTGTGTGTGTGTGTGTGTGAATTTATATATTAATTTTTAGCTCCCACCAATAAGTGAGAACATGTGGTATTTCTCTTTCTGTGCCTGACTTGTTTCACTTAATATAATTCTCTCAAGGTCCATCCACGTTGTTGCAAATGGCAGTATTTCATTCGTTTTTATAGCTGAGTAGTATTCCATTGTGTAGATGTACCACATTTTCCGTATCCACTCATCTGATGATGGACATTTGGGCTGGTTCCAACTCTTGGCTATTGTAAAGAGTGCTGCAATGAACATTGGGGGACAGGTATACCTTCGACTTGATGATTTCCATTCCTCTGGGTATATTCCCAACAGTGGGATAGCTGGGTCGTATGGTAGATCTATCTGCAATTGTTTGAGGAACCTCCATACCATTTTCCATAGAGGCTGCACCATTTTGCAGTCCCACCAACAATGTATGAGAGTTCCTTTTTCTCCGCAACCTCGCCAGCACTTATCGTTCAGGGTCTTTTGGATTTTAGCTATCCTAACTGGGGTTAGATGGTATCTCAATGTGGTTTTGATTTGCATTTCCCGGATGCTGAGTGATGTTGAGCATTTTTTCCATACGTCTGTTGGCCATGTGTATATCTTCCTTAGAGAAATGTCTGCTTAGCTCTTTTGCCCATTTTTTAATTGGGTTGCTTGTTTTCTTCTTCTAAAGTTGTTTGAGTTCCTTATATATTCTGGATATTAATCCTTTGTCAGATGTATATTTTGCAAATATTTTCTCCCACTCTGTTGGTTGTCTTTTCACTCTGTTAATTGTTTCTTTTGCTGTGCAGAAGCTTTTTAGTTTGATATAATCCCATTTGTTTATTTTTCCTTTGGTTGCCCGTGCTTTTGGGGTCATATTCATGAAGTCTGTGCCCAGTCCTATTTCCTGAAGTGTTTCTCCTATGTTTTCTTTAAGAAGTTTTATTGTTTCAGGGTGTATATTTAAATCCTTAATCCATTTTGAGTTGATTTTAGTATACGGTGAGAGGTATGGATCTAGTTTCATTCTCCTGCATATGGATATCCAGTTATCCCAGCACCATTTGCTGAAGAGGCACTCCCTTCCCCAGTGAATAGGCTTGGTGCCTTTGTCAAAGATCAGATGGCAGTAAGTGTGTGGGTTGATTTCTGGATTCTCTATTCTATTCCATTGGTCAGTGTGTCTATTTTTATGCCAGTACCATACTGTTTTGGTTATTATAGATTTGTAGTATAGCTTAAAGTCAGGTAGTGTTATGCCTCCAGCTTTATTTTGTTTGCTCAGCATTGCTTTGGCTATGCGTGGTCTTTTATTGTTCCATATAAATGTCTGGATAGTTTTTTCCATTTCTGAGAAAAATGTCTTTGGAATTTTGATGGGGATTGCATTGAATTTGTATATCACTTTGGGTAGTATGGACATTTTCACTATGTTGATTCTTCCAATCCAAGAGCATGGGATATCTTTCCATCTTCTTGTATCCTCTCTAATTTCTCTCAGCAGTGGTTTGCAGTTCTCATTATAGAGATTTTTCACCTCCTTGGTTAACTCAATTCCTAAGTATTTTATTTTTTGGTGGCTATTGTAAATGGGCAGGCTTTCTTGATTTCTCATTCTGAATGTTCACTATTGGAGAAAAGAAATGCTACTGATTTTTGTGTGTTGATTTTGTATCCTGCTACTGTGCTGAAATCATTTATCAATTGCAACAGTTTTTTTGTAGAGGTTTTAGGCTGTTCGATATAAAGGATCATGCCATCTGCAAACAGGGACAGTTTGACTTCATCTTTTCCAATCTGGATGCCCTTTATTACCTTCTCTTCTCTGATTGCTCTGGCTAGTACTTCCAACACTATGTTGAATAGGAGTGGTGAGAGTGGGCATCCTTGTCTACTTCCTGTTCTTAAAGGAAAAGCTTTCAGCTTTTCCCCATTCAGGATGATATTGGCAGTGGGTTTGGCATATATGGCTTTAATTATGTTGAGATACTTTCCCTCTATACCTAACTTATAGAGGGTCTTTGTCATGAATGAGTGCTGAACTTTATCAAATGCTTTTTCAGCATCTATAGAGATGATCATATGGTCCTTGTGTTTGAGTTTATTAATATGGTGTATCACATTTATTGATTTGCGTATGTTGAACCAACCTTGCATCCCTGGGATGAATCCCACTTGATCGTGATGAATAATTTTTCTTATGTGTTGCTGTATTCTGTTTGCTAGTATTTTAGTGAAGATTTTTGCATCTATATTCATCAAGGATATCGGCCTGTAGTTTTCTTTTTCAGTTATATCTTTACCTGGTTTTGGTATCAGGATGATGTTTGCTTCATAGAATGAGTTTGGGAGATTTGCGTCCGTTTCAATCTTTTGGAATAGTTTGTAAAGAATCGGTGTCAATTCCTCTTTGAATGTTTGGTAAAATTCTGCTGTGAATCCATCTGGTCCTGGGCTTTTCTTTGTTGGGAGCCTTCTGATAACAGCTTCAATCTCCTTTATTGTTATTGGTCTGTTCAAATTTTCTACATCTTCATGGTTCAGTTTTGGGAGCTTGTGTGTGTCCAGAAATTTATCCATTTCCTCCAGATTTTCAAATTTGATGGTGTATAGTTGTTTATAGTAGTTTCGAATGATTCCTTGTATTTCAGATGAATCAGTTGTAATATCGCCTTTTTCATTTCTAATTTTTGTTATTTGAGTCTTCTCTCTTCTTTTTTTTGTTAGCCATGCTAATGGTTTGTCAATTTTATTTATCTTTTCAAAAAACCAACTTTTTGATTCATTGATCTTTTGAATTGTTTTTTGGGTTTCAATTTCATTCAGTTCTGCTCTGATCTTAGTGATTTCTTACTGTCTGCTAAATTTAGGTTTGGATTGTTCTTGTTTTTCTAGTTCTTTAAGGTGAAGTGTTAGGTTGTTCACTTGCAATCTTTCCATTCTTCTGAAGTGAGCATTTAATGCGATAAATTTCCCCCACAATAATGCTTTTGCAGTATCCCACAAGTTTTGGTATGATGTATCATTGTTTTCATTAGTTTCAATAAATTTTTTACTTTCCTGCTTGATTTCTTTTTGGACCCATATGTCATTAAGTAGAATGCTGTTTAATTTCCATGTGTTTGTATAGTTTCCAGAGTTTCGTTTGTTATTAATTTCTAGTTTTAATCCATTGTGGTCTGAGAAGATACATGGGATAATTCAAAATTTTTTGAATTTATTGAGACTTGATTTGTGACCTAATATGTGATCTATCCTGGAGAATGATCCATGTGCTGATGAGAAGAATGAATATTCTGAGGTTGTTGGATGGAATGTTCTGTAGATATCTGCCAATTCCAATTGGTCTAGAGTCTTGTTTAGATCTTGTGTTTCTCTACTGATTCTTTGCCTAGATGATCTGTCTAATATTGACAGTGGGGTGTTCAGGTCCCCTACTATTATGGTATTAGTGTCTATTTCCTTCTTTAGGTCTAATAGAGTTTGTTTTATAAATCTGGCTGCTCCAACATTGGGTGCGTATATATTTATGATTGTTATGTCTTCTTGATGGATCAGTCCTTTTATCATTAAGTAGTGTCCCTCATTGTCTCTTTTTATGGTTTTTAGTTTAAAGTCTATTTTGTCAGATATAAGAATAGCCACTCCAGCTCGTTTTTCTTCTCTGTTTGCATGGTAAATCTTTTTCCATCCTTTCACTCTTAGTCTGTGTGAATCTTTATGGGTGAGGTGGGTCTCTTGTCGGCAGCATATAGTTGGGTCCTCCTTTTTGATCCAGTCAGCCAGTCTGTGTCTTTTAATTGGGGAATTTAAGCCTTTTACATTAAGAGTTGTTATTGAAAGGTGTTGATTTATTCCTAGCATTTTATTGGTTGTTTGGTTGTCTTAGGTGTCTTTTGTTCCTTGCTTTCTGATTTACTGTTTGGTTTCTGTGTTTGTTGGTTCCTTAGGTTGTAGATAGCATTTTTGTTTGCTTGTTTTCTCTTCATGAATGCCATTTTTATTATACTAGTGGGTATTGATTTTTCTTGGTTTTTTATGGCAGTGGTTGTTATTTTTCAGGAACCAAACCCAGTACTCCCTTGAGGATTTCTTGTAAGGGTGGTCATGTGGTAGTGAACTCCCGCAGTTTTTGTTTGTCTGAGAAATATACTATTTGCCCCTCATTTCAAAAGGATAGCCTTGCAGGGTAGAGTATTCTTGGCTGGCAATCTTTGTCGTTTAGTATTTTGAAAATATCATCCCATTCCTTTCTAGCTTTTAGGGTTTGTGATGAGAAGTCTGATGTTAGCCTGATTGGGGCTCCCTTATAGGTGATTTGATGCTTCTCTCTTGCAGCTTTTAAGATTCTCTCTTTGTCTCTGAGTTTTGCCAATTTGACTGTGACATGTCTTGGAGAAGGCCTTTTTTGGGTTGAATACGTTTGGAGATCGTTGAGCTTCCTGGATCTGAAGATCTGTGATTTTTCCTATACCTGGGAAATTTTCTGCCACTATTTTGTTGAATATGTTTTCAATGGAATCTCCATTTTCCTCCCCTTCTGGAATACCCATGACTCGGATATTTGAGTGCTTGAGTTGTCTGATATCTCTCTCAGATTTTCTTCGATGCCCTTGATTCTTTTTTCTTTCTTTTTGTCTGCTTGTGTTATTTCAAACAGCCCATATTCAAGTTCAGAGGTTCTCTCTTCAACTTCAACAAGCCTACTGGTTAAACTCTCCGTTGTGTTTTTTATTTCGCTGAATAACTTCTTCAGCTCAGCAGGTTCTGCTACATTTTTTTTCAGGACATTGATTTCCTTGTACATTTCCTCTTTCAGATCCTGTATACTTTTCCTCATTTCATCATGATGTCTAGCTGAGTTTTCTTGTATCTCATTCAGTTTCCTTAGAATTATCACTCGAAATTCCTTGTCAGTTATTTCAGTGGCTTCTTGTTCTATAGGATCTAGAGTTTGAGATTTATTAACTTTTGGTGGTGTACTTTCTTGATTTTTTGTATTTCTGGTATCTTTTTTTTTATGTTTATTCATTGTGGCAGGGGGTTTCACAGTCCACCGGTTTGAGACTAATGACTAACTAGGATGTTGCTGTGGTTGCCAATTTCGTATGGCTCCCTCCATGACTGCTCAATTGGCCTCTAGTGCCTTGTGTGTGTGGTTGCCTTGGGTCTTCGGCTTCTCCGGGGAGCCACCTTTCTGGTCAGCTTGTACTCTGCTGGGCTGGTGGATCACATACCACAGGGTGTGTGATCTCTGTTGTGCTTTCACTTCCTGTGCAGGACTTCTCCCCGTTCCGTGTGCTCTGGCCCAGGCTGTTGGATCGTGCAGTGGCGACTCCACCAGGTGTGTGTTTTCTGTCGAGTCTCCACCTCCCAGGTCGCATGTCTCCCCACTCTGTGTGCACTGTGCTGGGCTGGGGCGTGTCTTCTGCAACCCTCGTCTATCAGCTGGGCCTTCAAGACCCTGCTCGGCACTGCCTCGCCCAGGAAGTCTACCAGGTTTCTCCTAGGCACAGACGACCGGTCTCTCTGGGTGCCTTTGTAGCACTGTGTAGATCTTTCTCGGGGCTTGTTCACCTTTGTATCCCCCCGGCATAGACCGAATCTAGCGCCCACCTGCAGCCTGCTCTCCGGCAGGTTCAAGTGGACCTGGGAACTCTCCTACCACACTATTCCCAACCAGAAATTGGTTAGGCTTTTTTCCGAACTGGTGGCTGCAGAGATGGTATCTGCCTCCCAGTAACAGGAAGTTTACTGGGGGCCGGAGTCCAGGGTGTGGTGGAGTGAGAGTCAGCCCACCTGTACTTCCTTGCCCTCCTGACACTGGCCAGGGACACCCCCCGCCACCAGCCCTGCCAGAGAACCGCGGAGGGAGTGGGAGGGGAGGCCTGCCCACAGGCTCCGGAAAGCCCCACGCCGGGCCAAGCAAGTGGGAAAGCTCAGTGATGGCCGAGCCGGGCGGAGCTGCCCACACCTGGGAAAATGGAGGCATCCCCGGGGTGGTGAGTGGCCTGGTGATGCAGGCGGGAGCCTGGTGGGCATAATCCCCCTGAACAGAGCTGCGCCAGGGGTCACTCACAGGGTTTTGCCAGGTCGGGCGCTCACTCTCTGCCTCTGGTTTGTCGCCTTCCCTGTTCTCAGCCGCTGCCGCCTCAGGCTGTTCTGTCGCGGTGCGGCTCGGTCACTCCCAGGAATCTTCTTTAATGCCGGCCTGAAACCTCGAATCCTGAATAGGGCCGCTGGCCGCCTTCAGCGTGGCCCCGGCCTCCGGGATCCTGTCTGCATCCACAGCAGCCCTGGCGCCGTGTTCCCTGTTTCGAGACTCGCTTTTGCAGCTAAGAAACAGTTCTTTTCCCGCTCCACACTTCAAAGCTGTTGCCTGTAAATGAGGCAGCCTCTCCTGCCGGGGGCAAAGTGGCGGTCACCCCCCACGACCGGCCACCAGCAGCGGTCCTCCCTTAAGAGATGGCACGAGGAAGGTCCACAAGTTTCCCGGCTGCCTGAGGCCCAGTGGCCGCCTTTTCCACCTCAGCTACTCCACACCAACCACCGCAGCCACCGCCATCTTGAAACTCCGTTTATTCTTCCTATCTACCTGTAACTTTGTATCCATGGATTAATCTCTAGGTAGTTCTATTTTTAGTTTTGTGACGAACCTCCATACTGTTTTACATAATGGCTGTACCAATTTACATTCCCACTAACAATCTGTGAAGTTTCCTTTTTCTCTGCATCGTTGCCAGCATTTATGTTTTGCCTTTTTTATAATAGCCATTCTAACTGGAGTGAGATGATATCTCACTGTGGATTTAATTTGCATTTCCCTGATGATTAGTGATGTTGAGCATTTTTTCATGTGCCTGTTGGCCGCTTGTCTTTGTGTATGTGTTTTATTTTTTTTTCACAATTTTATCTATATTTATTTGCATGAAGGTACACTGTATTGTTTCAATACATGCATATACTGCACAATGATTCACTTAGAGTAGATAGCATAGCTTTGTACTTTGTGTTCACCCTTTCTCCCTCCCATCCCACACCCCTCCTAGCCTCTGGTAGCCATTATTCTGTTCTGTACTCTATGAGAACCACTTTTTTTTTTTTTTTTTTTTTTTTAGATTCCACATATGAGTGAGACCATGTGGTATTTGTCTTTCTGTGCCTGACTTACTTCACTTAATATGATGGTTTCCAGTTCCAACCACATAACTGCAAATGACAGAATATCATTTATTAAAAAATAGCTGGGTAGCGTTCAGTTTTGTATATATACCGCAATGTTTTTATCCATTTGTCCATAGACAGACACTTGATTTCATTTCTTAGCTATTGTGAACAGCATTGAGATGAACATGGGAGTGTAGGTATCTTTCTGATATATTGATTTCCTATCATTTGCATATATACCCAGTAGCGGGATAGCTTGGGTCATAAGGTAGATCTATTTCAGTTCACTAGAACCCTCCATACTGTTTTTCACAATGGCGGTACCAATTTACATTCCCATCAATAACATAGGAGGATTCACTTTTTTCCCCGCATCCTCATCAGCATTTGTTATTTTCTATATTGTTGATAATAGCCATTCTCATTGGGGCTGAGGCGATATTTCAGTGTGGTTGTAATTTCCATTTCCTTGATGATTAGTGATGTTGAGCATTTTTAAAAGTACTGTTGGCCATTTTTATGTCTTCTTTCGAGAGATGTCTATTCAGGTCCTTTGCGCATTTTTTAATTGGTTTTTTTTTTTTGTTGTTGAGTTGTTTGAGTCCCTTATGTGTTCTGGATATTAGCCCTTTGTCTGATGTGTAGTTTGCAAACACTTTCTCCCATTTTGTAGGTTGTCTCTTCACTTTGTTGATAGTGTCCCCTGCTGTGCTGAGGCTTTATAGTGTGATGTAGTCCCATTTGTGTATTTTTGCTTTAGTTGCCTGATTTGGTAGTCTTATTAAAAAAGTGCTGCCCAGTTCAAATTCACGTAGCATTTTTCCTATGTTTTCTTCTAGTACTTTCATAGTTTGGGGTTTTAAGTTTAGATACTCCATTTTGAGTTGGTTTTTGTGTACAGTGAGAGATAGGAGTCTAGTTTCAATCTTCTGCATGTGGATATCAAGTTTTCCCAGCACCATTTATTGAAGTGACATCCTTTCCCCAGTGTATATTTTGGGCACCTTTGTTAAAAATCAATTGGATGCAATTGTGTGGGTTTGTTTCTGGGCTCTCTATTCTGTTCCACTGGTCTATTTTTCTATTTTTATGCCAGTACCATGCTCTTTTGGTTACTATAGCTTTATGTAGCATATTTTGAAGTCTGGTATTGTGATGCCTCCAACTTTGTTATTTTTGTTCAAAATTGCTTTATCTATATGGGGTCTTTTGTGGTTCCATATGAATTTTAAGATCACTTTTTCTATTTTTATGAAGAACATCATTGCTATTTTGATAGGGATTGCATTGAATATGTAGATTTCTTTGGGTAATGTGGACATTTTGATGACATCAATTCTTCCAACCAATGAACATAGGATATCTTTCCATTTATTTCTATCCTCTTCAATTTTTTCACCAATGTTTTATAGTTTTTATTGTAGAGATCTTTCACATGCTTGGTTAAATTTACTCCTAAGTATTTCATTTTTTGGTAGTAATTGTGAATGGGATAACTTTCTTGATTTCTTTTTCAGATATTTTGTTATTGGCATATAGAAAGGTCATTGATTTTTGTGTGTTGATTTTGTATCCTATCACTATACTGAACTGTTATTCTAGTAATTTTTTCGTGGAGTCTTTAGGGTTTTCTACATATATGATTATGTCATCTGCAAATAGGGGTAGTTTATCTTTCTGCTTTCCAATTTTGATGCCCTTTATTACTTTCTCTCACCTTATATCTTTTGCTTCTAATATAGGCATTTAGTGCTATAAATTTTCCTCTAAGTACTGCCTTTACTTGCATACCACAAATTTTTATGTGTTGTGTTTTAATTTTCGCTTAGTTCAAAATACCTTCGAATTTTACCCTGTAATGTATTTTTCAACTCATATAGGTCATCCAGAAGGTGTTACTTAGTTTCTAAATATTTGAGGCTATTCCTGGTAAATTTTTATTAATTTCTAATTTAGTTACATTTTTGTCAGAAAGAATATTTTATATGACTTGAATCCTTTTAGAAAGAATCTTTGACAAAGGCACCAAGTCTACACACTGGGGAAGAGATTGCCTCTTCAGCAAATGGTGCTTAGAAAACTGGATATTCATATGTAGGAGAATGAAAATAGACCCGTACCTCTCACCATATACCAAAATGGATTAAAGAATTAAATATACATCCTGAAACAATAAAATTCCTTAAAGAAAACATAGGGGAAACACTCCAGGAAGTAGAAGTGGGTACAGACTTCATGAATATGACCCCCAAAGCACAGGCAACCAAAGAAAAAATAAACAAATGGGAGTATAACAAGCTAAAAAGTTTCTGCACAGCAAAAGGAATGATCAACAGAGTGAAAAGACAACCAACAGAGTGGGAGAAAATGTTTGCAAAATATACATCTGACAAAGGATTAATATCCAGAATATACAAGGAACTCAAACAACTTTACAGCAAAAAACCAAACAACCCAATTAAAAAATGGGCTAAGGAGCTGAATAGGCATTTTTCAAAGGAAGATATACAAATGGCCAACAGACACATGAAAAAATGCTCAACATCACTCAGCATCCAAGAAATGCAAATCAAAACCACTTTGAGATACCATCTCACTCCAGTCAGGATGGCTAATATCCAAAAGACTGAGAATGGATAGGTGCTTGAGAGGTTGCAGAGAAAAAGCAACTCTCATACACTGTTGGTGGGACTGCAAAATGGTGCAGCCTTTATGGAAAATGGTATGGAGGTTCCTCCAACAATTACAGATAGATCTATTCCAGTGCTGGGAGTATACCCAGAGGAATGGAAATCATCATGCTGAAGGGACACCTGTACTCCCATGTTTATTGCAGCTCTATTTATAATAGCCAAGAGTTGGAACCAGCCCAAATGTCCATCATCAGATTAGTGGATAAGGACACTGTGTTATATGTACACAATGGAATACTACTCTGCTATAAAAAAGAATGAAATACTACCATTTGCAACAACATGGATGGACTTAGAGAAATACTAAGTGAAACAAGTCAGGCACAGAAAGAGAAATACCACATGTTCTCATTTATTTGTGGGAGCTATAAATAAATAAATAAATGTACAAACAAATAAATGGTAGGGGGGAAGAAGACACAACAATCACAACCATTCCTTGAACTTGTTAAGACAAATGAACAGATACAATGTAGTTGGGGGGAAGGAAAGGGGAGGAAGAAGGGAAAGAGGAATAGGTAAAGGGACATGAAAATCAACTACAATGTATATTGAGAAGTTAAAATAAAAGAAAAGAATGTGTATTGTATTGTTTTGGGGTAGAATGTTCTATAAATGTCAATTAGGAAATGTTTGATGGTGTTATTAAAATCTTTTATGAGGGTACTTCAAAAAGTTCATAGAATAATAGAATTGAAAGATAATACAAGTCTTTCTATGACCTTTTTGATGTGCCCTTGTATTGTATATCTTTAATGATTTTCTGTCTACTTGTTCTACTGAATATTGAGAAAGGGGCATTAAAATCTCCAAATGTAATAGTGAATTTTTCTATTTTTCCTTGAAGTTTTATCAGTGATTGCTTCATATAACTTGAAACTTTGTTATTAGGTAATAAATGTTTAGAATTGCTATGTCTTCTTGATGTATTGACTCCTTTATCACATTGAAATAATCCTTTTTAAGACTGGTAATATTCTTTGCTCTGAAGTCTACTTTGTCTTGTATTAATATAGCCATTCTAGCTTTCTTTTAATTAGTGTTAGTATGGTATATGATTTTCCATCCTTTTAACTTTTAATCTATTTATGCTTTCATGTTTAAAGTGGGTTTCCTATAGGCAGCATTTAATTGGTCTATTTTTTTTTCTCCACTCAGACCTTCTTTGCCTTTTAATTGGTGTGTTTATAACTTCTATTAGTTTGCTGAGTAACAAAACACCACAAACTTAGTGTTTTAAAACAACATAAGTTTATAATCCCACAGTTTCCATAGGTCAGTGATCTGGTGCATTTTAACTGGATTCTCTGCTCAGAGTTTCACAAGACTAAAATCAAGTTGCCGCCAAGCTGAACTCTCATCTGGAGGCTTGCCTATGGGAAGATCCACTTCAAGTTCCGTCAGGTTGTTGGCAGAATTCAGTTCCTTGTGGCTGTATAACTGTTTTTTTTTTTTTTTTTCCTTGCTATTGTCAGGGACAACTCTCAGCTCCTAAAAACCACACTCAGGTCCTCGCCACCTTGCCCTCTCCTCAACATAGCAGTTTGCTCCTTCAGGCTCAACAGGAGAACATCTGCTGTAGCTTTGAATCTCTGTGACTTCTTCTGTCTCTGACTCTAGAACTTCTTTTTAAAGGGCCCACCCATGATCAAGGGGAGGCGATTATACAGGTGAGCACACCAGAAGAGAGGAGTATTGAGGGCTCTCTTAGAATTCCACCCACCACAAACTATTTAAATTTAATGAGACTATTGATATGGCTGGGTTTAGATACCTCAACTGGCCAGTATGGGGATCCAAATACTTGCCCTTGGTGTTTTTTTTTTTTTTTTTCGTGACCGGCACTCAGCCAGTGAGTGCACGGGTCATTCCTATATAGGATCCGAACCCGCGGCGGGAGCGTTGCCGCGCTGGTCGGCCTGCCCTTGGTGTTTTAACACCATGCTCTAACTAGTTGAGCTAACCAGCCAGACCTGATATGGCCGGGTTTAAATCTACCATTTTGGTATTTGTTTTCTCTTTGACCCATCTTTTTTGTTTTTCTCATTTTTTTCTGACTTTTTTTGGAATGAGCATGTTTTATAATTCCATTTTATCTTCTTTGTTGGCTTGCTAGTTATAACTTTTTGTGTGTTATTTTAATAGTTGCTTTAAGTATGACATGTTTATACATCTTTAACTTAATAATAGTCTACTTTCAGGTGATATTATATTATTTTATGTAGAATATAAGAACCTTATAACAGCATACTTCCATATCTCCTCTCTTGTCCTTTGAGCTATTCTTGTTGTATGATTTACTTCATATATCATGAACTCCATGTTATTTTTCTTTGAAAATTCAATTATCTTCTGAAGAAATTTAAATAATAATTTAAAAACCTTATATATACCGACATATTTACCCATATAATCACCATTTCCAGTGCTCTTTATTCCTTTATGTTGATCCAGATTTCTTTTGCTTATAGTACAGGTCTACTGGTGATAAATACTTTAAAATTGTGCATATCTGTAAAAGTCAATATTTTCCCTTCATTTTAAAAGATATTTTGCTGGGTTAAAAATTCTAAGTTGGCAATTTTTTCTTTAAGTATTTTAAAGATGGCAGTCCACTGTCTTCTGGCTTGCATTTGATTGTTCCCACTAAAAATCTGCTCTCAAACTTATCTTTGCTTTTCTGTACATTATGTGTGTTTTTCTCTGACTGCTTTTAAGATTTTCTCTTTATTACTGGTTTTAAGCAATTTGATTATAATCTTTCCCTGTTTTGTTCTATTCATGTTTCTTATTCTTGAGGTTCATTGGAATTTTTGGATCTGATTTATAGTTTTCGTAATGTTTGTGAAATTTTTGGCCAGTATACATTCAAACATATTTTTCTGTACTCTCCTACTTTGAGGATTCCAATTACATATATATTTGGGATTTTGAAGTTGTTTCAAAACTTACTGATGCTCTGTCGATCTTTTCTCAGTCATTTTTGTCTGTGTAGTTCATTTAGAGTATTTTGTATTGCTGTCTTCATTTCCACTAATCTTTTCCTGTGCATTAGCTAATGCATTCAATCTAAACAACCCATTCCAGTATACACACACACACACACACACGTGTATATATATACATGTAAAACTATAAATATATATATATAATATATATAACTATAAATATATGTATATAACTATATATATATGGTTTTTTCACAGACATTGTTCTTTTCATCTTTAGAAGATCAATTTGGGACTTTTATATCTGCATATCTCTACATGATTAATCTTTCCTCTAGCTACTAGAATATATGGAGATTAGTTATAATACATGTTTTATTGTCCTTGTCTACTAATTCTGTTATCTGTACCCTGAGTCAGTTTAAATTGATTAATTTTCTCCTCATTATGAACTGTATTTTCCTGCTTCTTTGCATGCCTGGAGATTTTTCACTGAATGCTACATAATGTGGATTATTGCTTGTTTGATGCTGGATATTGCTGTATTCCTATGAATATGGCTTAGCTTTGTTATGTGACTCAATTATGTTACTTGGAAATAGTTGATCCTTTTGGGTACTGCTTTTAAGCTTTGTGAGGTAAGGTCAGAACAGCATTTAATCTAGGGCTAATTTGTCCCCACAATTGAAGCAAAACCCTTTTGAGTATACTACCTGACTTCCCATGAATTAGATTTTTCACAATTGCAGGTTGGAATAGGTCCTATGCCTGTGTGAGTCCATGACTGTTCTCTTTAAAGTGTTTCTTTCCCCAGCTGCAGCTAGTTTCCTCATGTGCATGAGTTTATCAGTTTTCAGCTGAATATTCCAAAATATCCTCTTCAGAATTCTCTCTCTGTTCGGCTCTCTCCTCTTCAGTGTTGTTCCCTATGAACTCTAGCAGCCTCGGGATCTATGGACTCCCAGGCCCATCGCCTCAATTTGGCGACACTTCTTGCCCTGCCTTGGTATCCGTCCTTTCACCATGGCCCAGAAATTTTTTCCAGACAGTAAGGTGGAGCTCCCTTGTTTGTTTTCCATCTCTTTGGGATAACTTCTTTTGTTTCCTGATGTCCAATGTGTGTAGAACCAATATTTTGTATATTTTGTCTTGTTTTATAGTTATTGTAGGTGGGAGAATAAATCTGGGTCAGAAGGACAAGTTCAGTATGCCTGTATTCTTTTAACAGTATGAGATGATATACACGAGGGCCCCTTTAAAAAGAAAATTACTACCCAAATGTATGGTATTATAATTCTTCTGGTAACAGGCCAAGTGTACATCAGTTACTTATTTTATGTATATATCTCCCAGGGATATCTATATAAATCCAGTAGAAACTTGAGTTCCTGAATCAGTGCTTTATAGAACAGAGGCACTAGTTCCAATAGAAACAAACATCTAACATTCCCGTTACTATACTCTTGTGTTAGCATCTTGCTTAGAATCACTCGAAGCAGGTTAAGTTTGGCACACTCATTTCTACTTTTTCTGTTTTCAGGGTTCCCTTATTACTGCATAGTAACTCACATTCCCATGACTTAGGGGCCCCTGGAATGGCTATCCCTGATACAGATGTTAAGTTAGACTAAATTTGGCTTGAGGATACCTCTGTACTGCGAGTCCCTCCATAAGGAACTACAACCTATCTTAGTATGTAAACTAACTGAAAGCCTAATTTAGGAGTATACTTTTGTAACAAATAGCTGAGTCTCAGCCAATCACAGCAGCCAAGCTTCGGTCAATCACAGGTGGCCAACTGTTCAAATAAGTCAAATGCTGAGCTGTAACCAATCAAGCTGTTTCTGTAACTCATTTCTGCTTTATGTCCATTAATACTGCCTGCCCATGTTGCAGAGGGGAGCTCTCTGAACCTCTTCTGGTTGCAAGGGCTTCCCAATTCGGGAATCATTCATTGCTCAGTTGAACTCTGTTAAATTTAATTTTTTTAAAGCTTTTCTTTTTAACATATCCCAGACTCTGCCTTGATCTCACCATCATCCTCCAGGAAGACTCACCTATACCAGGCTTCATTTTTTTCTTTAACGTTAACAATAAAGACTAGGATAAGTAAAGACAAATGAGGATGTCAGTTTATTGAGCAGCTACCATATACCAGGTGTTCTATATATTTTCTCTAATTCATTTAAAACCACTAACTATGAGGAATGCCTTGGGGAATCAGAGAAGGCTTTTCAGAATGCATGCTTTCTCAGGTAAGCCATAAAAGATGAGTAGGAGGTGAGATGAGGCATGGAATGGGTGTTCCAGACCGAGGAAATGGCATATGTAAAGGCCTGGAGGCAAGAAGAATGTGACTAATTTGAGGAACTTAGTTCAGTTTGGCTAAAAACAGAAAGTAAAGAAAAGGTGTGGGAAGATACGGGGAGGGGTAGGAGATGGGGAAAGATGAAACTGGAGAGTTAAAACATTGTGAGGGGCTTTGAAAATGATACTAAGGAGTTTATACTTTTATTTCTGAGGGCAATGAGAAATTCTCATTGTATTTTTAGCATATTACTTTAGTTATGGTGAGGAAAATGAGTTGAAAGGAATAAAATTGAGTTATATCTAGGGAAACGGAGAAAAGTATACATTGATTCCAAAAATTCAATAATTATTGGCACTCCCTCAGCCATTTATGAATTTAAAAAATATATTGACTGCCTACTACATACTAGGCACTGTGATTAAATAATTGTTAAATAAATATGTTGAATTATTATAAATTAGATATCATTTATTGAGTACTTATTATGTGCCAGGTACTGTGCTAAGTGCTATATAAAAACATTAATATTACCTTTTAATAGGTGAGGAAACTGAATTAAAGAGAGCTCGAGCATACTAATGCCATATAGCTAGTAAATGGCAGAGCCAGAATTTGATCTCAAATCAGTTTGAAATCCTGCCAGATTTGGCCATGTTACTTGAGCATCAATTGTTTCACACATGTAAATTTTACTTAATATCATTTTTTAAGCTACCAAAATATTTTGAATTAATTTTTTTTGTAATCTGTTTCATTGTTAAATTGAAAATAATGGATTATATGTATTTGTGAGGTACTGAGTTGAATATCAATACCTGTGTACAATGTGTGAGGATGGAATCAGGATAATTAGCATATTAATCATTGCAAAATATAATTATTCTTTGTATTCAATAACCAATTTCTCACTAAACCCCCTTTTTCTCCCCCTTTCCCACCTCTAGTAACCACATATCTGTTCTATCCTTCTGAAAGTTCAACATATTATTGTGATTATCATTTGTTTCATCTCTTCCTTCCTTCTTATTTATTTATTTATTTTCTACCACTTGTAAGCGAGGACATATGGTATTTCTCTTTCTCTGCCTGGCTTATTTCAGTTAACATAATTTTCTCCAAGCTCATTTATGCTGCTGTGAATGTCAGAATTTCACTCTTTTTTATGGCTTAGTAATATTCCATTGTATATATACACCATATTTTCCTTATTCAGTCATGTGTCAATGGACATTTTAGTTGGTTCCATATCTTGGCTATTGTAAATAGGGCTGTGATAAGCATGACGGTACAGGTATTCCTTCAACATGATGATTTCTATTCCTTTGGGTATATACCCACTAGTGAGATTGCTGGATCATATGATAGTTCTGTCTGTAGTTTTTTGAGAAACCTCCATACTGTTTTCCATAATGGCTGCACTAATTTGCCATCCCACCAACAGTGTAGGGGGGTTCCCCTTTCTGTGCATCCTCTCTAGCATTTTTTATTCTGTCTTTTTAATAATAGCCAATTTAACTGGGGTAAGATACTATCTCAGCGTGGTTTTCATTTGCATTTTCCTGATGATTAGTGATGTTGATCATTTTTTTATATACCTGTTGGCCATTTCTATGTCTTCTTTTGAGAAATGTCTATTCAGTTCCTTTTCCTATTTTTCAATCAGATTATTTGTTTTTTGTTTTTTTTTTTAACTTTTAAATTGTTTGAGTTTCTTGTGTAATATGGATATCAACCCCCTTTCAGATGTGTAGTTTGTAAATATTCTCTCCTATTATGTAGGTTGTCTTTTCACTCTTGATTTTTTCTTTTGCTGTGCAGAAGCTTTTTAGTTTGATATAATTCCATTTGTTTATTTTTTCTTTTGTTGCTTGTGCATTTGGGGTCTTGTTCATAAAGTCTTTGCCCAGTCCTGCATCCCAAAGTGTTCCCCTATGTTTTCTTCTAAATGTGTTGTAGTTTCAGTTCTTATATTTGAGTCTTTAATTCATGTTGAGTAGATTTTGGTATATGGTGAGAAGTACGGGTCTATTTTCATTGTTCTGCACATGAATATGAGCAACATATGTGCCATTTGTCCTGGATTTCCATGAAGAAGTTGCCTTTGCTTTGCAGGTAAGGGATAATTTTACATATATCTACATGAGCATTTAGGTAAAATTTGGAGCACTCAAACCCCACATAAATTTTTCATTCCCAAGACTGACTTAGATGATGTTAAGGGTTTTTTATTTTTTTTTAATTTGCTTTTTCCCATTCTGTGTCTACTGAGTAATTTTATTTTGAAATAGAGAGGAGAATACATGCTTCAATAATGTCACAGTTTCCAGTAGAAGATATTGTGAACCTGTTTATCTAAACACGTTTTATTTGGGGTTAAGTATGAATTTTCAATAGATGATTTTTAGATAACAAAGCAGTAATTCAAATGCAATTATATAAACAAGAAGATCAGCAGTGGATTACCCTGAAGAGTATAAAATGAACCAGGAGCTTTAGTCTGGATCATCACAGCATCAGCTCACCAATGCGAAGTAAGGTAGGTGTCTATACTGAGAAGGTTTTGTGACATGAAATGTTCTTATTCTAATTTTCTTTCATTTTCACCATTTTAGCATTTTTTAACAAATGGCCAATGCTGAGAGATAATGCGCTTTAATAGGCTATAAAATTTTAAATTATTGCTCCAAATTGTTCAGTAGTGGGTGAAGGTGAGTGAATTATATATATAAGGATAAGAAGAAATTCTATTGACTTAGAGAGAAACAACTGATCCATCCTCTGATTAAGGAGGATCGATGTACATAGCTTTCTCCTGTTTACATTTTGATTAAATGTCTTTATTAAGTGAATAATCTGTATATTGTCTTCTCAATTACTAATGGTCATCTTTGATGAAAATATACATCTGGGAAATCTTAGAGTAATTTCAGTTTTCAGTACCTACAGGGGTAACGTACTCTGTATTACAAGGTCTTTTTAGTTATTTAATAGATAAACCCCCTTGGGTAGTGTCCAACACACACACTTGTCTTATGTACATTTTTCTCTCTAGAAAAACGCACTGCTTTAGTGAAGTTCAAAGATTGCTTATAAGATGGGCAATTGATTCTTTTCTTAGTATAGTAAGGGATTTGGAGAGAAAAGTTGGTGAAGGAAATTGGCAGAGCAGAGAAAAATGTGCTTATTAAGAATGAAAGCAATGACAGCAAAAGAAGAGAGAAAAGGTGGAGAAAGGGGTGAAGTAAAGAACATATCTTGCAATAAGGAAAAACATTGAAATGGGACATAAATAGTCATGCCACTGAAGGAGGCATCTGTCATTATTTAGAGCCTGCCTGAAATCATGCCTTCTGTGTTTAGGTGCTCAATAAATTATATGATAATTTCAGAAGAGGCAATTAAGTTGCAGAGATGAGAACCTGGGTGACAATAAGAAAGAATTGTGGCAGATGATAAAGGAAGGTACTAACTAACACTGATTTATATAGTGTTATATAGTTATATAATTTTTCTTATGTAGAGTTCCAAATGCTTAACATATATTGTTTTATTCTTTTTTATTATTTTATGAAGAGGCATACGGAAAAATGAAGGCATAAAGTTATTAAAATTTCAGTTACACACAACTGCAATTAAATCTGAAAGTAGAATTCTAGATTGATAATTCTTAGATAAGGGATCTGACACTAATTATCACATAGAATCATAGATTACTTGTGCTGCAAAGACTTTCATGATCATCTTCTGGTTCTAAGCCTTCCTCTTATAGATGAAGAAATTGAGGTCCAGAAAGATTCTGTGAGTGAAGTTTTACTATTTTCAATAATGAAGTAAAGGAGAAAGAATAGTTCCTATTTTCTTTACATCTACAAAGTTGAATAGTTACTGTGGCTGGTAATTCAGTACTTTTAATTTTTTACTTTTGTTAGTTTAAAATTGTATATTTATAAGAAGAACTTAAAAAAAGTGGAGTGTCCATAGTGAATATGGAAATAATGGGAAAAAGTTCCAAAGCAATTTTTTATCCTACATTTTAAAAAGGGTCAGGTGTATTTGTCTCTTTCTGTTTTGCAAGTGGGGAAATAAGGCCCAGACAGATTAAATATTTTAGTCAATTTCTCACAGATCCACGGGAGAGTTCTGTCCCTTATTATCTAGACCAATATTCTCATCACTAGGTCACTACACATCTATACAGAATCATAGAGCTAGAAGTTAAAATGTGTGAAGTTAATTATTTCCTATGGCAAAAACACAGTAGCCGGCTGTCTAGTTAGTTAGGCAAGAACTACATGGTCATGGTGAGTAAGTATTTTACATAATTTACCTAGTTAATATTTTAAGATCCTGCAGAGGATCCTCTAGGCTCTAAAATAACAGAACCAACTCAACACCACAGAGGTATCTCACATTTGAGAAACACTTGAGAAAATCAGACTCCATGAATAAGAAATTATGTTTTTGATCCCTAATTCAAATACCAAAAAACCTCTAAGGAATGCTGAATATGCAAAATTTTATTTTAAGAGATCACCAGAAAACCCTTCTTATTTTAACCTTTAATACTAAAAAGTCTTCCTAAAATGAGTTAATTTACTTCCTCTTCTATCCAGAAGTTAGTAAAGTAAGCATAAGGAAATCTTTGATAATTGTGGGTCTCAGAGTCATAATTTGGAGTTTTTCAGAGCACTTAGAATAATCTGTAAATTTTTTTGTGTTCGTACTTAACTCCCCCACCAGACTGTCAGCTCTTTAGGTCAAGGATCATATCTTATCCATGTTGTGTCCATTAATGTCTGGCTCAGATGCTCAATATATGTTTATCCAATTTATCTGCAATTCTCATTCTAGGAATAGGAAATTGTTTGGAATTGGAATGACCAGTAATCTCTGGAAGGTGACACTTAAAATAAATCCCTGGTGACCTGTGTAATGTGGTTTTCATTTTTTCTTATAAGTTGATTGAAGACAAAATTCTGGTTAACTGAGGCTGAGTCTATAGGGTTTCGCTTAAGGGAAGCTTTAGAATATGCAGCTTAAAGATTCTGTTGGGATATGATTGACAGATTTGAGGAAGTGTTAATACTTTTTGATGATTGGATAAAAATGTTTAGAGGATTATAATTTATTTAATAGAACAAACAAACAAGTTTGTGTTCATAGATAACAACACTTTCTTTACTGACAATGATACTTGAGAAGGAAAAAGAATCCAAACATACCTAGCTATCTGTACAAGATTTGTGAGATGAAAAAATCTTCTTAATCTTTTAGGTGATCAACTTACATCCAAAAGTCTGAAATTTGATTACCCTCTTGCAGTGGCATAACTAAAATAATTATAAGTCATAACATTATCCATATCATTACGATGTCCAATTGATATAAAACAAGTTCTCCATTAGACAGGCTCTATTAGGTGCATGTTCTGCTTTTGCCTGAGGCACTGTGGACCCTTTGTTGTCTTACATTCAGCTAAAAATTAATGAATGTGCACAGCTAACCCATAACGGATCTGTCATCCTTGATTGTATTATTGTCATTGTGTCAACCTATATTTTTTGCCTCTGTAATCTTTTTGATATAATGAGTTCCACATATCTTCTGTGTAAAATAATCTTTTATTTGTTCCAACTCTGCTTCTTTCAACCTTAAAGGAATATCCTAAAGGTTCAGAAGAGGGGGTTTGTAGATTTCTGAGACAGCCCCTTAACACCAGTGGTAATTTTAGTTGACCTTTTCTGATCTTTCTTTAGCTTCATGATGTCTTCCTTGATAGCCAATGGGTAGAATTATATGCAAGACTATAAGCATTAGGTGTTACTGAAGTTTGGTATGCTTTTTTTTGTTTTGTTTCTTTGCCCTTTCTGATTATGAATAAATAGTTGATTGGCCTTTTAGTCTATTGACCAAAGTCTTTAGAAAACTACAGTTCTGGGAAAGCCCTTCCTGAAGCATAACCGTTAACTCACTTCTTGTAACAGTAAAGGCATGTAATTGGATTATTATTCCACTAAATGAATTATTTTACATATAGTTGATGTATACATCTCTGCCATTTTTCTGTTGTGGTGTTTTAGGCTTGCCATGTCACTGCCCAGTGGAACATAGTAGTGGCGCTTGTAAGCAGGACCTCCACTATGTGGGCCCCTTCACTATGGATCATAACCACATCTAAGTGAATACTGGAAGGTTATTGAGAGTATTAAATATGTAAAAACACCTAATACAGGGCCTATGATAAAGAGGTATTTAATAAATGATAGTTGTTATTATTGGCTCTGTTTGTGTGTGTGTGTGTGTGTGTGTGTGTGTGTGTGTGTGTTTGTAAGCTCTTTCCAAATGTTCCTTGTGAATGTCCTGAAAAGATACATGTAATAGGTTCTTTAATTTTATCTTTGATTTAGCATGACTGCTACCTTCCTGATGTCCATGCTTTTTGGCCTTGCATGTGGGCAGGCAATGTCTTTTTGTGTTCCAACTGAGTATACAATGCACATCGAAAGGAGAGAGTGTGCTTATTGCCTCACCGTCAACACCACCATCTGTGCTGGATATTGTATGACACGGGTATGTAGTTCATCTTGCTTCTTTTCGCTTCAAGTTATATAAAGCTTGAAGCAGTCCATTCCTATCTAGAAAGGAAATGAGGTAAATCACAGCCTCATTTCCCAAATCTAATTATTGGCTCCTTAGAAGTAGAGTGCACAGGTTACAATATTAATATTATGTGGATCTATTCAGCACAGTGGGTACAGATAATTTTATAATGGTTTATGTCCCAAATTCATTTAAACCTTATTTTGTTTCCATGATCCAGGATAAAAAAGAAGAGGGTGTCACTTTTGACTCTGTAGGATTCAGTATGTTTCTGTTAAATTGGTATTGGGGAATGCGACTAAAGAATCCTCCCCCAGTTATATTTGTGGCAAAGGAATATTAAGTTGATTTTTGTCTATTTTAATTATCTATATGTTTCCTAAATTCTTATCACATAATGCTCTCTTTTCTGTTCTTTCCTCAGGATATCAATGGCAAGCTGTTTCTTCCCAAATATGCTTTGTCTCAGGATGTTTGTACATATAGAGACTTCATCTATAGGACTGTAGAAATACCAGGATGCCCACACCATGTTGCTCCTTATTTCTCCTATCCTGTTGCTATAAGCTGTAAGTGTGGCAAGTGTAATACTGACTATAGTGACTGTACACAGGAGGCCATCAAGACAAACTATTGTACCAAACCTCAGAAGTCCTATCTGGTGGGATTTTCTGTCTAACTTTAATAGCAATATGATTTGCAATTTGGTTAAATGTGCTTACCTGGAATAAAACAAATAAGATATCATTATGTTTCACAATACCTTGTGTACATTTGAGTACTGCTTCATCCATCCTCATACTCACACAGGCACTGGAGAGCTTAAGGGGGTCTTAGAAGAAAAGGTGAAAGAAAGAGACTTTCAAGCTCATATGAGGGGTGGTTCACATGAAAGGACAGAATGGAGGTAAAATGGAGAACAGGAACATGACATGCTAATGAAAGCCAGCCTTGAGCAGGCTCTCCTAACGAGGGCTGGGCTGGGAGGTTTGTCTTGACGTAGAAAGTGAATGTGGGATCATTATACAGTTATGGAGAGAAGGTAATGTGATCAGAAGCTGAAGAAACACATGGCATCAGGGTACTTCCACAGGCTAGAAGCAGGTGGAGAGTAAGGAATACGTAGAATCTGCAATATAATACTTAGTCTTAGCACTCAAGTGCACTGGATAAAACTACCAAAACTCAGTAAAGAGTATAGGAACTATTCTTTTTAATTTAATTACTCTGGTGGGCCAACTGACCTATGAAAGTTATACCCCAAAAGATTAATGTACAAAGCCTAGAAGGTCAATTTACAGAGCCTAGAAAAGAGGCTGTGATCATTTTACATGTAGAAGTCTAAATCCTTCGTAGTCCTTCAAGTAACAGGAGATAATTTCCAGCATTTATATCAAAAGCGACTTGTGCTGTGTTGACTCTTTGTGTCTTGAAAACCTAGTAGGATTATGAAAGGTTTTAGAGGCAGGCGGAGAGTGCTAAGGGATTTAGTAAGGTAAAAACATCCTAAATTCTGATCTAAACCTTAGCAATATTGAAACATTGTTTTCTGGTAAATGTACTTGGTAAGAGGCTATTTTTCTTTTCCTTTCTTAGATACTCTTTTATGACAGTTTGGGTTCAACAGATGCTTGAGTAAGACAGACCTACCTAGTGCCCTGCAGACTTGACCTCAAAAATACTATTTATCCTTTACTTGTCTATTACTCTCCATTCTTACAGCCACTATCACGGTGAAAATCAGTTTTCAGCAGAGCCAGTTAGCTTTTCTGTATCCCACAGCCCCTGGTTAAATTCAGCTGGGCATCTTGTAAATGCCCACATGCTGACAGTACCCGGGTGAAGGTGGGGTGTGGGAGGTAGACTGATGAGCACATGCAGATGGATTAGTACAAAGCCTGTGGTTTGCCAATAGGGAGGGAAGAGTTGTGCATTTACATACAAAAGAGTCAGGAACCCACATTATATTTATCTTATTTGAAGTTGATATTTGCATGGTCTCCAAATATTAATATGGAGTTTGGGTTCTCAGATCACTTGGAAATATGGACACTTAAAGCTGCATAACACTTAAAGCTATGTGTCTCGGATCCCCATCCTGGCCAGCTACCAAGCTATTAAAAAAACAAAATTTTGTATCAAACATAGATTTTTTTTTTCTTTAAAAAGATGACCAATAAGGGGATGTTAACCCTTGACTTGGTGTTATCAGCACCACACTCTCCCAAGTGAGCCATGGGCCAGCCTCTCAAACATAAATTTTTGATTAATGAGTAAAATGTCTAATGCTCAGACCTAACTGGCATTAGTCACAAATGACTTTTGTGGATTCTGAAAAAATTTTTTTTCGAGGACTTGAACTGTGGAAAGGCTGAGAGATTCAGATCAACAGAAATTACTTAAATGGGCTTCCTCAACTTACAGGGAGAAGGCTAGGCCTGGACATGTGTGGTGGGCCTGTAACATCATGGGCCACAGAACTCTAGAGTAGAAGCATCAGAGACAACTTGTTTTCTCCTACTGAAGGAATCCATCTGGAATAGATGCACCTATGAATTATATTAAACTATTCTTGAGAGTGGAGTTGTCTAAGACAGAGTATCCTTAGAAAAGAGCTTAGGGATTGTGATGACCAACAATTTGCCTCAACTGGATCCAGAAACTTGAGCATATGAAAATGCTGTTTTGGAGGGTCTTGGTGTTTTTTGGGTTTAAGAGAGGAAGAATGGATAGAGAGCTCAGAAATGGAAAGGCAAAAAACCATTGCCTGTGTAATGGGAGAAAGATGGAAACCAGAACATCTTCTGAAGCGATCTTTAAATTCAACCTAAAGTTTGAAGAGTTAGTTCTTGGCAGAGGAAAAAAGAAGTCTCTCTTATTCCTCATTTAACTGTGAAATATAAAAGAAAATTCTAGTAATAAAAGCTCTCCTTTATATAAAAAATTGCCTTTTATTTTTTTAAAAGAGCAGCAAGTCCAAGTCTCAGTGTAATAAATTTTCTTTATCAAGGTAACTTCCACTCTAATCCTATTGTGCAATGTTGGGTTCTTCCCTACCCTCTCATCTCTCTCAGTTCATTCCTACTTATCTTTTAAGACAACTCTGCCTCACTTTCTCTACTTCTGCTTCCCTCCTTGCACCTGCTGTTTCTGCCTGCTTAGCATCTGAAAGAAAGTGAGCCCAGATGCCGGAAGGGTTCAAGCTTTGTTAAAGAAAGAAACTTGCCGGGCTGTGCTCACAGTGTCAGGCAGCCTGGGGCTACCCTGAAAATGGCAGACAGCACCAGGCATGGGGGTGGTAGAGCTTATATTGGTATGTTGGTGCCAAGGGCTGGGTGATACCATCAGGAGGGTCATTATGCTAATGTGGACGGGAGTTGTAGAAGCTGCATCCTTGCGGAAGCAAAAGGGGTTTCTGTTTAAGTCAGGAGGCTTCTGTAAAGGGCAGGGGGGAGGGGAGGGGAGGAGGTGGGCGGCGCCATTTTGTACTTGGGCTGGTCTAAAGTGGCGCTGGTTTTGTTGCAGACCTATCAGCATCCATGTCCCTTCTTCAAGGTGGATTTTCCTTTGGGGGTTCTCCTCATCCCCACATTTAGTTCAGGTGGTTTACGTGGGGCTGATGGGGGTGGGTATGGTGCTCAGGCTCAACCAAACCTGACTGGTTAAGGGATGGGCACGTGACCCAATCTCTTCCGGTAGGAGTCAGTCCCAGAGCTGTTATTGTAACTATTGGAAAGAAGAGTGCTTGGCCTATTGGCATTCCTCAGATGATAGAAGGTGAACCTGGAGCCACTGCTGGCCATTTCTGGCATTTCTTGGAAACAGCCAGCCTGAGAATAAAGCCAACCCAGGAGAGAGCAAGAGAGGCTGAGACGGAAAGACCTATTGATATCATTTGAGCCTAACCTGAAGCTGGCTTCACCCCTTAAAGAAACCATAACTTTTCTTTTCTGCTTAACTAGCTAGAGTTGGGTTTCTGACATTTGCAACTGAAAAGTGTAACTGATTCAGCATCTTTCTCACTAGTTTCAGAAGATGCTTCTGATTCCATCTCCCATCTCCTCCAGGACCCTGCTGTTCCCTCTTGTATCTTCTCTTGCTTCCTCTTTCTTGACTCCCCCTCCTCAGTATGAAGCATCTTTCAATCTCTTCCCATCCTTTGGGGGGAAAAAAAAGCAAAAGTAAAACCAAGCAAACAGCCCCCTCTTGACCCTGTGCAACCATCTAATTATTTGTCCCCTCTCTCCTTGAGTTCTTATTCCAGGTTCTTCATGAAAAAGGCCACTACCCTAAACCATCTACTTCCTCACTTCACATTCTTTTCTCATCCTCTACAGTTTGGCTTCCACTCCTATTCTCCCTTGAAACTGTTGTCAGTAGGTCAGCAATGACTTTCTAATGATCCAATACACAGGACACCTTTCAGTCCTGACAGGCTCTCATCTCTTTGCTCCCCTAGTGTGCCTATTGAAGTTCACATATCTGGATTCACAATGTAATACATTCATGGCATTTATAATCAGTCCAAATGAGGATGAAATCAATATTTCCTTCTTTTTTTATGCCTTTTCTTTCTACCCTTCTTCTCCAAGATGAATCAAAATCTACGCTGTGGTCTTTAGCAGGCAACAGTAATGCAGGTCTGGATTGTACTCTTGCTTGGTAATTTCGCTTGATGCTGTAGTGGTGAAGAATCTAACTTTGTGAAAGAAGAGCTAGTGCTGTGATCACCTTATGTGTGCTATTGGCCCTTTAGAAACTGTTAAATGTAAAGCATATGAGAAACATGGGTTTATGTTAATAATTCCTTGGATGTCCTAAGGAATTACACTCAGTTTAGTAAAATACAGTTTAGATGGCAGCCACCAAAGGAATGCAGGCAGCTATAAAAGACTCTCCAGGCTGAGATAAAGAAATGCGTGGAGAGTAAGGAATTGTGGGTTTTAATTTACTAGAGAAGAAGATTCCAATTTTCTAAACTTTAATTTATCACTGGGGACTTAATCTACCCCTCCTACTTTTGACTTGGCTAATTAATAGGTTCTTCAGGACTTAGTTTAGAGATTCCAACATTAAGGAAACCTCTCTCCCCTGACCACCCCCAGCAAGTTTGAGTGGGTCCACTCAGGGATAATGATTATCATACTACTTATCTCATGGTAATATACCTGCCTGCTTTTCTCCACTTTAAGCTCCTTGACAGCAGAGACTTGTCTTGCCCATCTTAACATATCAGTATTCTTACACAGAATTTTTTTCAAATGCACAAAACAGTAATCCCCAAACAAAGTGAAAAACCAATTCCAGTATTAGTGTGGGTTTCATCTTACAAGGTAGAGTAGGCCCAAAGACAAGTATAGAGACTCTGGCTATGGCTATTGATATCAAGTTTTTGAATTAAAATAGAATTGGGAAACATATCAAAAGCTATTCATTAATTCAACAAATGAATGTGTTCAAATAGATAACTGATATTATATAGAAGTATCTTCAGTTATGCATGATTTCTAGAAAACTGTATGACTTATAATTAAAAAAACTCTCCTATCAGAGTATCTACTATAACAAGAGCTAATACTCACAAATTGCTAGGTGTGCTAAGCACTTTATATCGGTTATTTCTTTCAATAAACTTAAATTTCTTCTACTTAATATAAATAAAAACATCATGAATTATACAGAAAAAAGAAAAACAAACAACAAAAAAACCCCAACAAACCTAACAACAAATGCAAAAGCTTTGGAAGGGTTTTTGGTACATCAGCTAAAAACTATGAAATCAGCATAGATTACGCTTTGCAATATTCAGGACATGTTAATTCCATTTCTTCATGCTTTCTTTGCCCCCAAGAGATAGCCATCTGAGCAGTGGATTCCTGGAATGTATTTAGCCTTCATTTTTATAATGAGGATACCAAAAAAAAAAAAAAAAAAAAAATTCTGCATTGGTGTAATCTTTTCAGCACCGCACTCTGAGTGAGCCACAGGCCGGCCTCTGGTGTAATCTTTTCACCTTTCAAAGGACACCTAAATATAATACCTTACAGGTACAGTTCAAAGTAAAAAATGAAGTTATGTTGAAAGCAAGTAACTTTTGTCCCTCTTAAGATATACCTTAACACAATTTGATTTTGATGAGCCCGAACTAAGATGATGTTGTTTATCTACTAGCTTCAATGGCCCACGAGTGCTCCCTCCCAGGGGTGGTGAAAACGGGGTTGCTGAAATCGAGGAGATAGTGACCAAAGAGGATGTTAAGGGGGCCATGAAACAGCAAGGCTGGAGTGAAGTTCACCTGCTGAACCCCAGTGGCTGCACTTAGGGCCATGGAAACCACATTTTACCCAGGACAGGAGGGTGCCACTTCCTTTTAATCTTTGATAAACTTATTTCAGAAGGGAACCCAGCTATCTCCTTCACTGCTATCTTCCCACCAGCCTCATTCTTACCCAGCCAAACCTATCAGCACTGCTCCCAGGGAAAGGAGAGCAACTATTGTTGCTGACTGCATGGGGGACCACCACATTGGACCCTGCATTAGTGTCCAGTTTTACAGATTGAACAATGAACAACAAAGCTGTTCTGGAGAAAAGATGTATAATTTAGGTGAGAAGTATTAACTGAAAAACAGCTATACAAAATGAAAATCATTAGTGTGTTGCTTTTAAGCCCAGCTCCCAATAGCAGTAGTATAGAACGGTTACCACTCTGTTTCATTTTTTACCATATTGTTTGGGTTATTTGATAGTTGGACATTTAGATAAGTTGTGTGAAGGTGTGTAGAAGGATATAATAGGACTTTATGATAAATCAAACAAGCAATTTCAGTACATAGAAAATTTAATTTTAAATAACTTAAAATATTTCATCATTTAAGAAATTTTTTTTGACCGGTAAGGGGATCACAACCGTTGGCTCGGTGCCATCCACATCACACTCAGCCAGTGAGCGCACTGGCCATCCCCATATAGGATATGAACCCACGGCCTTGGCGCTATCAGCGTCTCACTCTCCTGAGTGAGCCAGGGGCCCGGCCCATCATTAAGAAATTTTAATTCAATGACTTGGCAGAGTCTTAAGAAAATGTTTGGGCCTCATCTGAAATTAGTTCAGAGAAAGAGAAATAACCAAAAATATATGTATACGTGCGTGTACATACACACACACACACACAAACACACACACACACATGTATATGTGTATACACATATTCATATATATGTATATATAAAAGATATGTACTCAAGATATATATAGATTCAAAGATATATGTAGGGAATATATATCTATATATAGATATACATATACCTCTTCACACACAGATATCTATTTATCTGTGTGCATGTGTGTACGTATGTGTGTGTGTGTGTGTGTGTGTGTGTGTGTGTGTAGTGGTAGAATTCTCCAATTTTACTCATGGCTCATATTGTGGAAAGCTTATCCCAAAAAGGGGGACATTAATCATATGGGGAACAGATCTCTGCTCTTCTGCTTTTTTTTTCAATTAAAAAATTTTTAAAAATTATTTCTATTTTTCCACTTTTAACTACTGTAGTCTTCTTTAAAATTGCTAATTCAGATAGGGAATAAAACTCACTTTTGCAGCATCAGAGATGATTCTGAGCTGGAACCTGAGTATGCACTTGGGCCTATTTCCTGTCTTCAGGCAGACAGATGAACTAAAGCCACTAGTAGAGATGCACTGTCTATTCTTTACTTAAAAGGTTACATTTCTCAACTACTGGGTCACAAACATCTATTTCATGAATTGATTTTCTTAAAATAATCTTTTCTTTAGCTACAGATACAGTAAAGTAGCAATGCACAATTAAGTTTTTAGCTTGCTTCCAATCTGACTCATTTTTCTAGAAAAGTTTCCTCCAAGGTTAGTAGCAGTAGCAAGCATGGCAGAAAGAGAAATGTGGTTCTTTATGGGAGTGGAACTATTTCAAGCAGTTATGTCTTCTCAGCAAAATGTTTTGTAGAAGTTTCTTGGGAGCACAACACTTTGCTTTAATGTCCGCCCATAGACTTGTGTTCTCACATGTATAAAAGTTAACCCAGGGGTTTCCAAAATCCTTCATACTTTCACTTTTGCATCGCCTCTTAAAGTGCAATTAAAAAATTCCATGATTCACTAAATGTACCAAGTTGTTAAAAATTACTGACAAATATGCCAATTTAGAACCTAAATTTGGGTTTACATACTTAAAATCAAGCATTAAGACCAAAACAGACCCTGAAAATTTCATTTTCATAGGAGACTTGCACAGAAAGAACATATTTGTGTTGTGTGTGTGTATAGAAGTATTTTTGTCTCCTTAAGTTTTCTCTGTTGTATGCACACAACTAGGAGAAGATGGTTTTCTTTGTTTATTTTGGTTTGGCCAAGTATGCTCATAAAATATTTGAATTATGAAGGACTTTGTTTTATTTAAGTGGTGAAAATTATAGTTCTTAATCTATGAAAAAGATTTGTCTAGGTGAATAAATAGGAAAAATACAAAAAATTAGGAAAATATGTAAACCCAAGTTATGAGGTATTTCAAAAATACAATGACAGTAAAAATTCTCTTTCCTGGGCCGGCCCGTGGCTCACTCAGGAGAGTGTGGTGCTGATAACACCAAGGCCACGGGTTCGGATCCCATATAGGGACGGCCGGTTAGCTCACTGGGTAAGCATGGTGCTGACATCACCAAGTCAAGGGTTAAGATCCCCTTACCGGTCATCTTTAAAAAAAAAAAAAAAAAAAAAAAATCTCTTTCCCACAATTTGCAACTGCCAGACCTCTTGCTTTAGTCTTTCTGTCCTTTGGAGAAACACAGAAGAGTCTGAGATAAGTCTTTTTGAGGATGTGAGGGTTGCATTAGCTCAGAACAAAGTCAGAAAAGAAAAGTAATAAAGCAATATTTACAGGTCTTTGTATGACAACAAAAATATTTCCTTAAGTTTTTTTTTTCAGTCCTATAAACACTTTTATAGTGCACATGATTGTCTGTGTGACTACTCTTTCCAGAAGGAGGTTTTTTGTTTTTAAATACTAGGGAAGCATGACTTATTCAAATTAGATTTTCCATGCTATATTTAGTTTTACAGATATGTTTAGTTCTAAAACTGTGGTTTACTGTATTCTGGGGAGAACAAGTATATATAAAAAAATCCCAGGAAACCCTTACACTCAACTCAGACATAGTCAATTTTAACACTCCGTCTATGATCTCTCAGTTCCTATAGCTTATTGCTTCCGTTAACTAGAAATCCCTGAATTCTCTGTATCTAACTTTCAATGGCTAGTGTCTGAGAAACTGACCTATTATCACTTTTTCTGAATAGCTAAGTTTTAAACATTTCTCAAAACTTTTAAAAAATATTTTTCTGAGACTTAAATAGGTTGTTACTCTTACATAAAAAGAACCAGGAATTCCCAGCAAACAGATTTCAATATGTATAATGCATACACCAGAAACACACAGATCACACATGAATATACTCTCAGTCAACACACAAGCATTCACTCAAGGAGTAAACCAGTAATGAGCCAAACATACATACATGTGCAAATGTACAAATGACAGCGAATTATTTTAGATCCTAATGTCCTTTGAATATTAAAAATGAGCTGAGAGACAGCTCCTGTGACATTTGGTATGAAAGCTGCAGATTGCAATTTTCACGTAGAAGTAGCTTCATATCACATCTCGTGAGTTTCGTATCGCACAGCAAAGGACCATGCTGAATATCATGCCAAAGATCTGAAACAGAAGGAACCACTTGTTAGGGACTTTCAGATGTGTACTGATTGATGAAAAGGTCAGCAAACTGCCTGGATGTCTAACTCAAGTTAACAAATAATTACAACCAATAATTACTGGTTATAAATGGCTACTGGGTAAAGACTTCCATTTTAACTCTGCTTAAAATATATCGCTATATTATTATTGTTAACAAGTAACAAGACTCTGCTTTAAGAAAAGGGCTCTGTTTCTGGCTTATGAAACAGTTCTTAATTGTGAAAGACTGAATGAAACACTACTTGTTTTGGAATCCTGTATTTTAGGTTAATCCCAGATCTCTTTTATATAACTATTTTGAAAAATGTGTTCATAACCACTTGTTGTTTGAATATGCTTGTGGTCTAAATAGTTTATTGTTGGAAAAGCTTTAAATTTTCACAACAGTAACCACATATTAAAAAGGGGAGCATATTTTAATTTCTGGTCAATTTCTAAGTGCAAATGATGCTTCACTGTTTAACTCAATAGTTTTACCAAAGCATAAATTGAGGTGTTTGAACTATGACATCACTGACATCTGCTTCTTGGCTAGCTCTCTGACAAGCAAAATACTTGGGCTAAATCCATATCCACTTATATGGTTTGTACAGAAGAATGCCAAAAGATACTTTTTGTCCTCAATCTTTTCCCTTATAATTTTGCAGAGCCCTTGAAACTCTACTGGTGGGCACCATTTTATAATCTACTGTCAACATTTGTTTTAAAAAATTGGTACCATAGCACTGTGCTTCTCTTAATCCTATCCAAAGTCAAACTAGGCTCTGTAAATGCTAAATTAACAGGGCATGAATGATCAGCTGTTTGGGAAGGGAAGGGGTAGACTTAGGTAAGGAGTAGGATTACAAGCGTCTGGCGGACAGAACTCAGTAACAATGTGCGGCAAGGGAGACACCTACTGGACATTTGGTTAACTGATTACTGTGCAACTCTTACCTTATAAAGAAAATAAAGAAACCCCGGAAGTGCTGATTCACGGAGGGCATTTCCCCCTTTACCATGGATGTAAGGTTGGATGCAACCCTTACTTCATCCTGGTTGTACTCTGAAGGGATCGCTCAGAAAGACAGTACTTCAGTCTCAGCCTGCTGCTGACATGAGTCAGGGGTAATGGCTTCTAGATGGTTCATTTGTTGAGGCTACAGAATTGTTAGGAGAGTCTGTTTGATACCTTCATTATACAGCACTTTTTCAAACCTCCTGCCTCAGGATTGTCCGTAGGGAGCTGCAGACTTGCAACCAGGCTAACCCCAGAGCAGGTGGGGAGGGCCTGAGAGATGTCCCTGGTTTTGGAGGCCCTCAGCGTAATATTCCCAGACACTCCTCCCACCCCTGCCACTGCCTCCACCCTGTGCTCTAATACAGAAAAGGAGAAAGGTGTTTGCGTGTCTCCTGAGAGCTGCCAATTCATTGATTTCCCCACAATTCCCACAGCCCCCACCTTTGTTTAGGCCATTATATAGAGAAGGCCAGAGAGTAAGTGCTGTCTTAGCATTAGCTATTATCACCCAACCCCTGGACAATGGAAATCACCTCTGAACTGGCCTCCCTGATTCCAATCTTGCCTCCCTTCAACCTTTCCTCCATCTTGCACCACAAGTCCTTCTAACCCTTGGCAGCTCCTCTCTCCTTAAGGATAAAATTCAGCCTCTTGAAAGGGCTCATAAAGACCTCAGCGAGTAGATCTGACACCCTCTCTAGTGCCACCTCTTCCTGCTCCTACTATACCCATCTGCTGCTATCAATTCTTCCCGCACACTCTTCTTTTGTATTTTAGAAGTGCTGGGCCACCTACAGGTGCCTGGATACACTATGCTTCTCACCTTCTCATAAACTGTTCCCTTTGCCTGGATTCTGGGTTTGGGAACACTCAAATTATTCAGAGATCTAGCATTTATTGAGTGCGATATGTTCCAGACACTTTATATATATTAATTTTTAATAATACTTTACATGTAGTATCCCATTTAATCTTCACAACAATCTTATGAGGTTGGTATATTAAAATCCCCATTTTCCAGATGAGGGAATTAAAGCACAGGGAAATTAAGAAAATTTTCTATGATCCCAGGACTTGTAAGTCGTGAAGTCAGGAGTTAAATCCAGACTGTGTGATGCCAGAGCTCACCCTGATTAATTACTATGCCATGCCGCCTCTTCAAATCACAGGTGAGAGAGATTAACCTGATATTATTTTGAATTTCTAACAGTAAGAAGAGACCCAGAATTGAAAATCACTTATCTAGGTTAACATTGGTGGCCTTGAAATGTGAAGTTATCTATCACAGTGATAAACTCAAGGTTATAATTAGGTAAAAGTTGAAACTTATCATATTTTATGGGACTAAGGATTGATATATTTAATTAGCTTTGTTCTTAGAAGATGGCTGTGAACAAATGTCTTTGTCCTTTATGAAAATTATCTCAATATACTGCCACATCACGCTTGAACAAAAATAAGATACAAAGGTTCAAGGCTTCTTAGAGGGCAAAATAGGTAAGTTCTGGAACTTTCTCACCGTGAGACCTGCAATTCCAATACCGACAATTCCAATGAGCTGGAGGTTAACACTGATTATGGTCTCAATTTCATCAATGCAATTCTGTTTTGGAAAAAGAAAAGAAGTCAGGAATAAAAACTGATTGTATGTGTGAATCATCACCCTGATCCAATCCTTTCCTTCTCTGCAGAACATCCTGTGAGGGTTAATCCATGTCAGCTTCTGCTCATATTTAAACCATTCCTCTTGGATAACATCATCCTGACAAGCTTAAAGCAAAAATGTAGGTTTTGGGAAAAATACAATCCTCTCCTTCTGGTGGGACTTTCCTATTTAGGCAGTGGCTGCTTCAGGGCCCTGAAATCTGGCTGGAGGAAGCTATTTCTCTGGGATCTGAGATATTTAAAAATTTGCGTCCTCTTCTTACTTTCAGAAAAAAAAAAAAAAAAAAGTAAAAAATCCCTAAAATAATAACCCCTTGGATTTGTATTGTCATTTATAGCTTAAAGGACTTTCTTTTTTAAAATTTTAAAAATTTTTTATTTTATTTTCTCTTCTCAATATACATTGCAGTTGATTTTCATGACCCTTTTCCTGTTCTTCTTCCCCCCTCCCTAAAGGACTTTCTATGTACTTGATCTAATTTACTATGCAAGTTAGGCATTACCTATTAAGAAACTAAAAAGTCTATAAAGGTTCAAATTAAATAAAGAAAAGCCAAGACTTAGGAAAGCCAAATTGGTAAAGGAACATGAAAAACAATTACACTGTATAATGCTGAACTTTAAAATAAAGCATTTATATGGTAGTTCTATCTGTAGTTCTTTGAGAAACTTTCATACTGTTGTCCATAATGGCTGCGCTAATTTACAGTCCCACCAACAGTGTAGAAGAGTTCCCCTTTCCCTATATCCTTGCCAGCATTTGTTATTTTGGGTCTTTTTAATCAAACAACTACAGGTAGAGTAACCATATGATCCAGCAATCCCACCACTGGGCATATATCCAAAGGAATGGAAATCGTCATGTCAAAGGGACACCTGCAGTCCCATGTTCATTGCAGCTCTATTTACAACAGCCAAAATATGGAACCAACTTAAGTGTCCATTGATGGACAACTGGATAAAGAAAATGTGGTATATACACACAATGGAATACTATTCAGCCATAAAAAAGAATGAAATTCTGCCTTTTGCAACAACATGGATAAGTCTGGAAAAAATTATGTTAAGTGAAATAAGCCAGAAAAAGAAACAGAAACACCACATGTTCTCACTCATAACTGGCTGCTAGGAAGGGGCGGAGGGAGGGAGGGAGGGAAGAAAAAAGGGAAGAAGGAAGGAAGGAAGGAAAGAAAGAAAGAGACCACAACAATATGTTGAACTTTCAGAAGGAGAGAACAATCCTAAGAATACTAGAGATGGCGGGGAGGGAGGCAGGGAGTTTGGGAAGTGATGGCTTGGGTAAAGGGCACAAAGAAGTATCATGATTTATAAGAATGAATATACTACTAATAAATAAAAAATAAAAAAATAAATAAAATAAAGCATTTATTAGAAAAACAACCACCACCACCAAAAAAAAAAAAAAAAAAAAAAAAAAGACCATTCTCTCCTACGGTGCCTGAGGTGACCTGGGACGGGTCTCTATGCTTTCATCTGTGCCCATAACAAACCCATGCAGGATGGATTCAAAGGATCTTCATGGATGGGGGAGAAATTGGGTAGGGAGCGGAGCAGGTCATCTGTGACCATTATTGGTTTCCCGGCTGCAAAAGCTCCTGTTTGGAGTCCTCTGGAGTCGAGGTATGCTCTCAACCCAACTGTATCCTCGGGCTGCTCAGGTCCTTCTGCTTGTCACTGGTCAGCTCCCTCGGATACCCCCGTAAGCTATATGAAACCCTCACCATTCTCCTTATGCCTCGTATCATACTGCATTCATTCATCATTCATTAATTCCACCAACATTTCTTGAGCAGCTAGCTTGCATCGGTTACTGGAATCGGGTAGGAGACATGGAGACAGTAAGACGTGATTTCTTCTGCTCTCAGGGAGCTCACAGTTTCCAGAAGGACATAGACCCACAAAAATAATACACTCTGGTAAAAGCTTGAAAACCACTGCTCTGGACAGTGGCTCCTTTTACTTACTGGAGAAAATGAGAGCCAACCTATAGCAAGTCTTCCAGCCTTTCCCTCCTGCACCGACACGTTTACATGCTCCTTCCCTTCAGTGCCAGGCACCGGTGTAGGCAGCGCACACACAGACGGAGCAAGGCAGCACCACTCCTGACTTCTTTCCTCTTGTCAGAGACCAAGAGGTGCCCTTCTCAAGTTAACTCCTTAGCTGGCCCTGGGTCTCATCCCCTCTCATCTCCTCAGGAAGCCAGTTCCCTCCTTTCCTTCCTATGCATTCAGCCTCTCCTCCATTGACTTTTCCACTCATCATATAACACCATGCTCAAGTTCCTCGATCTAAAACAAACAAAAACCCTCTCACGATACTTTCCTTCTCTAGGTCTGCCCATAGGACTTCTCGAGTCCCTCCTTTCCTTCACAGTCACCTTCTTTTTGTGAAAGACGAACTAAGAAAATACGTATTGGCTTTACTTGGTCAGAAAAAGAATACACGCTTACTGCAGAAATTTGGAAAACAGATGTTTAAAAAAAAGAAAATAAGAAACATCAGTACTGCCTCCACTAAAAATAAGAACTGACATTGTTTGTGGTTCTTACACATGCAAACGCACCCACACACTTAGTTCATTCTTTATATTCAACTGTGTCCTTTTTAAACTTCACATTACAACTTCAAAAATGTCTTGTTTCACTAAAAATCCCTTGGAACCATGATTTTTAATGGCTGTAAAACATTTCATCATATGAATGTACCATAATTTATTTAAAAAATCCTCTATTGTCACATATTAAGGGCCTATTCAGTATTTTGTTCTTATGAATAACACTGCAATAAATACTGTTGTACAAAAATCTCTGTCCACATTTCTGATTCCTTTTACTTAGAATAAATTCTAAGAAGTGGAATTTCTGGATCAGAGGGCATGAACATATTTAACCCTCTAGTCTTATACAGTCATACTGACCTCTAAAACTATTGTACCAATTTCTCTGAAAATTCTCATTTCATGTCATTCTTGCCAAAACTGTATGCCATTATTAAGGGGGAGAAAAAAAAAAAAATAAAAAAATAAAAACTTGGTCAATCTCATAGGTTAAACAACAGCATCTCTTTCATTTCAATTTGCTATTAATTTTTGAGATAACTTTTCATTGCCTATGCTTTTTATGTTTTTAATGGTAATTTGAGTTTCATCTTTTATGAACTCTCTTTTCATGCCCTTTGCCTTGAGCCAAACAACTCGAAAGGGTGCCCCCTCTCTTCACATCTCATTTCCTGCAAACCTGGGTTCTGTCTTCACTCCAGTCCTTGCACCAAGTCACCAGTTACTTCCTTAAATGCAAATCCTGTCAGCTTTTCAGTGGTTACCTTAGTGGACCCTACTAGGCTGTTAGTTTCCCCACACAAAACCCATCATGTTTCTGCCTCTGGGCTGTTTCTTCTGCTGTTCCCTGTGCAGGCAGGCCTTCCCTCCCTTCTGCACAATGCTTGCATTATTCCTTCTCATTCTTGAGGATTTAGCTGAGACATACCTCCAGGTATACCTCCAGGCAGCCTTCCCCCAGCCCCAACCTCTGGCCCCTCCTAAGTGCCTTCCCCTCTGTGCGTCCACGGCACCATGCACACACTGTACATACCTCTATTACTGCACTCTATCTATGTCTGTGTTCACCTCTCCTATGAGACTGCAAATTCTTTGTGAGTAGAGACTTTTTCTTTTTCTTTTCTTTCTCTTTGTGTCCATAGTGCCTAAAATAAGGCAGGTAGCTGATAAATCCTGAACTGACCTCAACAGCAGCACCCAGCCCTGGTGACTATTCCCTCCCCGTCCCGTGGTGTCTCCTCACTTGTGTCTGGCTGCTCCTTCTAGTTTCCTTATTTGGCAACTCTTCTGCCCACCCTCAAATGTTGTTCCCAGGAGTTCTAGCCTTGTCCTTCTTTTCTTCCAAATCTAATGAGTCAAATTCATATCTCTAGCTTTAAGATTCCCAGAAAGTACCCACATTCAAACCTCTCTCCTGAGCCACAAACCAGATTTTCCAACTGCCTACTGGATATTTCCACTTGGAAGTTCCACTGGCTCCTCAAAATCACCATGCTAAACACTAAACTCATTTTCTTTTCTCCATAATTGGCTCCTTCTCCTCTGTTCCTCAACTCAATAAATGACAACCATCAACTATGTAGGTGGTGAAGCAAGAAACCTAGCAGTGGAGTCTCTCCTCTTCTCTGATATATAGCTGGTCTCCAGCCCCATAGATTTCACTTTCTAAGTGAACTTTTCCTCTCTATTCCTGCCGCTCTATCCAGCTTGTATCAGTTAGTGTCTCCTGGCTGGCAGTGAGGATAGCAACCTTCCTAAACTGGTCTCTGTGGCTCCACTCTGTTCATTTTCCATCAATTCTCCACACCACCACTAGAGCAAACTTGGTAAAATTTGAATCCCACCCCAGACTCTATCTTCAATGGCTTCCTAAGCTAGCAGCATGAAGGCTAGACTTTTGGCTTCACAAAAGTACCCAAGGCCCTTCAGATTGGTCTGACCGCTTTGAAGCACTCATCTCCCATAGGCAGCCTGGCTTTCAGCCTCTCCCCACTGCTGGTGCTTGCTTGAATACAACCACTTTCTCTAGCCTGCATGCTTTTGCCCTATCCCCTCTGCCTGGAGTATCCTGCTCTGAGCTCCTGTTCATCCTAACAGTCATATCAGGGGAGCCTCCTGTGGATCCTGGAATCCCAAGCCCCAGGTGAGTCTGCTGTGCTCCCTCTAGTGTAGCTCAGGTGGTCCTCAGCCAGACGTGGGCACTCTGAGGGCAGTGCTAGGTCTTGTTCATTTCATCCAACTCAGAAGGACCCAGTAAGTGTTCAGTGGGCAATTCATGCCATAAGCTGAAATGAAAATCTCATCCATCCCTTCACAGCCAAATGCCTAAAAGCATCTATATCATTCTCTCCGCACTCCCATAGTTCTCTTTCTTTCCCACCCTGAGCCCGTGCTTTGCCCAACTACTCCCCTGAAGCTGTGTGGCAAAGGTCACTAATGGTCTTCTAAGCACCAAATCCAGCAATTTTCAGTCTTTGTTTACTTTTCTCTTCCCAGCATTTGACTTTATGGGCAAACTGTCTCCTCTCTTAGCTTTCCAGATACCATTCTTGTTGGATCCTCTTTGGATCTCAGATTCATCCTTCACAGTCTCTTGTTCTGGATCCTCGTCCTCAGCTCACCCCTTCAATGACAGTGTCCTGACTCTTTCCTTGCTGTATATACTCTCCCTGGGTATTGTCATCTACTCCTATGACTTCAGCTACTGCCATTATGCTGTGATTCCTACATCTGTGTCTTTATCTCATACTACCTGTAAGTCCCACAGGCACCTAAAGTACAAACTTGACCCAAACTGAAGTTTTTATTTGCCTCCAGCACCTGCTCCTTTCCCTGGATTCACCACTCTCAGTGAGCAGAGCCTCTTCTTATCTGGTCATCCAAGCAGAACTCTGGAAATCTCAATCTCCTCCCTTTCACTCTCTACTTATACTCAGTAAGTCACCCCATTCTGTTGGTTCTACCTCCTGAATATCTCTTGAATCTGTTGCTTCCTCTTCATCCCTACTGTTTGTGACTTGCTTTAACCCCTCATCCTCTCTTGCTGGGGCATCCACAAGTGCCACCTAAGGGGTCTCCTTCCATTAATCTCCAACCTCCTCTTCTACCCTTCACATCCAGCAGCCAAGTACTTTGTTCTACAACACAAAACTGATTATGTTTATTCTCTGTTAAAAGCAATGGCTTCCTCAAACCTCCAGGTGTAAAATCATGCCTTTGCCTGTCTCTCCCAAAATGTCACTCACCATTCCCTCGGGGCTCCCTGTTCTCCTACAGTCCTGAGTTTCACACTGCCATACCTCTGTTCCTGCTGCTTTCTGGGCCTGGAATGACCTTCCTTTATCAAAACTCAGCTCAAGGATCCCCTCCTCTAAGAAGCTTTCCTAACTGTACTGTGTTTCCAGGGTACCTTGAACAGACTTCTCACAGGGCACTATCACCCTTAACTAGTCTGTGAGACCTCTGAGGGCAGGGATCATGTCTTTTTCATCTCTGAGTTCCCAGCAACTGGCATGGTGCCTGACACATAGCACTTAATAAACGAAGCATTTATCAGTGCTGTGACTCCCATGGAAGGGTATGGGGAAACATTCTTGGGGCACACATCTCTGGCCCTGGTGAGCTTAATTAATACCATAAGAATATGGCATATTTACTGGCAAGTCAGCCTATCATCATTCCCCAGGGTACCAAGAGACTGACTGAGCATTGTTTCATCTGTTTTACATGGAATAAGGTTGAGGCACAGAAGCCACTGGGAGAGAGCCTCCTAGAATCCCTTGGAGGTAGGACCTGAGCCTCCCTGCCTCTACCCTGAAGGCAAAAACCATCATGTACGTGTAGGTAGGAACCCTGGTAGAAGCTTACCTTGTGTCCTTGAAGCTCCTTTGGGCACGTGGGTTGGACCTGTTCAGAGTTTTCTTTTCCACAGCACTGAAACTAGAGAGTCAGAAAAGAGACTTTAGGACATGGGAGGAAGAAGCAGCAGCTACAAGTCTGGGCATCGCTGCTAAGGGCCGAGGGTGCCAATGCAGCAAAGCAGCTATGAGGCCCAGTCACGGCAACCCAAGCTGCTATTTCTGGAAAGGGAGCGAAGAATCACATAATCATGCTAGCAAAACAAGAAAATGACTTTTTAAAGCTGTCTGAGTTTTATGATAGGAAGTGACTCAAGGCAACCCAAACAAGGCAGGAAGCTAATTGACAGTGTCTGTGTAAATTGCTGCTTTTTAGACAGGAGTTGGGGCCTTTAGATTTCTTCTTTCAGAGCAGGAGTCATTTAACCTGCTGAGGAGTTAAAAGTTTTGTGAGCTTCAGGAAGGGCTCATTAACTGCGGATGGTCTGCGAAGGAGAGGAGAGGTGGCTGCAGTAAACCCCAGTGGTCAAAAGACCAGGCTTGAAGACCGGCCAGCAAACAGGTGTCTTGCCTTAGGGATGGCCCTTTAAGACAAAGGAACCTGTGGGCTGGTTGACGTCCTTGGGGCAGCTGAGGCCAAACCATGTAAATGGTGGGCACTTTCCAAGACATTCTTATCACAGAGAAGAACCAGATACCTGAAAGAATTTGGCCCAGGAGTTCGTAGCTACTTCTCCATATCACAGTGTTTAAGAAATCAGAATGACTCTGGCCTTGCCCATCTCCTCTGTGAGCCTTCCTTGATTAACTGTATGTAGCTCTGAGCACTCCACTGACAGCACAGCCCCACAGAATGTTCCAGAAGGGAGTGTAGCTATCTCCTGCGACCGTATATTACAAATGAGGAAGCTGAATGGGTATCATAGAGGCTGAGTAATTTGCTCAAAGTCACAAGGTTGTTAACTGGCAGAGCTGGAGCTAGAAACAAGCTTTTCTAACTTAAAGGTCACACTTATTTCTGTTACACCACAATGCCACCTTTTGAGAGAGCCTGATGTTTACTTGGGCTGCTTTCTTTGTCCTTGTTTGTGTTCTTTTGTCTCTTTTGGGCACGTCCTGACTTCCTCTTGTGAACTCTATGTGGTAGACCTCTTTCTACTCTAGCATTCTACACGTAATGCAGAGCATGTCTCTTATGTGGGCTAAAATAAGATGCTTCTGCTTGGCTTTACTGAATTTACTTTCATTTTTAATCCAGATGATTAGAGAGAACCTGGCTCATGCATAAGCTTTAGAAGATGCAATTTCAAGGAAGAAGTAAAGTTACTCACTGTTGAGTGGAAGGTAATGAGAGTCCCATTTCCCTTTCCCCTGTCTTTAAGGTAATCATTATAAGCCTCTTCATACATGGTCTGAACATGTCGTATAGCCTGAAAAAATACCAGAAAAATTAAGGGGACCACGAGTAGGAAGTTTCAAATGTCCTCTTAGCATCAAGGAAAATCTCCTCTTCCATATCCTTCAAAAATACTGCCTTTCCATATGTTTACCTGTATCTTAAGATAATTCTGCATATATGGAGCAGATTATAGATCCTGGAGATTCTAAGATGCTTTTGAAGATGGAAGGATAGACTAACTAAGAATAGTTTTCATGGACCAGGAAGATTTCTTAGGGTAGAGGTTTCTAAACCTAATTGGACCCCAGATCCCTGGGCTCCACCCAGGTGATTCTGATACACAGTCAGGTTGGGACGTATGCAATATGGAACCCCACTGGTTAAAAGGACTCAAGTCCTTTCATGACATGTTTAAAAGATGTTTATCACCAAGGAAACTTTCTGCACTCAAATATATATAGCTTAGAGAATGCTTTATCTAATATAAGGGCATGTGACCCCAAATCCACAGAGATCTCTAAAGGTACTAAGCTCAAATTCCACTTCCATATGGAGCTGAATTTAAACTAACCTATGAATAAAACCAGCTACTTCAGGAAAATCCCCAAAGAGGTGGCATTTATTATTACCACTGTTTTGGTATAAAATAAGTTCATAAACACAATATTGATGGCTCGTGAATTAATCTGAAATATAGTAAACCTAAGCTTCCATTTTTCTGCCTTTTCCTTTCCATTCTTCTCTAAGCCACAGTGTGTTTTACCTTTCTAAGAAGGCCTCTTTCTCTGTGGGTTCTCCTGACACCTATTCGGGACACCTCCAGTCAGGCAGCAAATCTAAACTGGCTTCACTGGCACATAGCAGATCAGGCTTTATTCTCTGAGGATGATGTGGCCTCTGACCAGGCCAAGCCTTAAGGACAGATGACAATCTGATAAGGGATGAGGATATATGTTCTTCCTTCATCCCTCTTTCTCATGTCTGTAATCTAGCTCTTACCCCATTTCAAACTGGGGATAATCTTAGACTAGAGATCCTTTCTTTAAGAGTCATAGACCCATGTTATAAAGCTAATGAAAGCTATGAACTATCTCCCCTCCAAAATGTATGCACATATGAGGGTACTTTAAAAAATTCATGGAAAAATAGAATTAAAAAATAATATGAGTCTGTCCACGAGCATTTTGAAGCCCCCTTGCATATGCATGCACGCTCACCCTCACATAATGCTCAGCTCTGTACACTACTTCTAGCGTAAAAGGTTCTGCTTAAACTATAATTTTGGGGGCTATTTGGTTTCTTAGTAACATTGTGAATATCGGTATTCTCATATCCTTTGCCATAAAGAGAATACTTTAAACATCATGAAAAAAACATTGTAAGGAATTTTTACTTACTACGCCCTTGCCTATAAAAGCAAATACTCCAGTGGTTACTTCAGCAGCAAATATCACCAGTAGGCAAGTGAAAAACTGTAGAGGAGAGAAAATACTAATTTCATTAGTTTAATACCTTTTCAATTAATTTAGCCTCTTTGATTCTAGTTCCATTTGAAAAGCATTAGGCAGGGTTATTAGTTTGAACTGATCCACCAGGAGGCATTTGCCCCCTTAGTCTCTTGATGAAATGGCTGTTTCTTTCTTGTAGTTTATTCATTCATTCATTTATTCAGTCAGCAATTATTTATTGAGCATCTATTCTGCACCAGGTACTGTCCTTGGCACTGGATATATAGTGATAAACAAGATAAGATCCCAATGTCTCTGCTATCCTGGACCTTATATTGGACAGGGGAAGATATGATAAATGAGTAAAGAAATAAAAAACTGAATAAAATAATTCAGGCAGTGATATATAAATCCCACTGCCTAGAACAGTGCCTGGTACCTATGTGCTCAATAAATACTTGATGAACAAAAAACGTTCTGTAAAGATATAAAATAAAGTCAGGAGACAGAGAGTGACTGGCGGGGCCTAGCCTTGGGGAAGGGTGTGACTTGAGACGCTGTTCTCTGAGGAGGTGGGAGTGGAGGTGCGGGGGTCGGGGGTCCTTCTGGACCGGCTTCTGTTCAGGTCCCTTGGGTTTGTGCTGATCGAACTAAGTTCAGTGACAAATAAGACAGAGAGACCTTCAGCAACAGGGGAAAGAAAGAATGGATGGCTGAAGAAACAAGTTAGAAATTTTAGACAGCAAGAGATCAGAAGCAGCAGCCAGAGTTGAAACATCAAAAGACGGCAATGAGTAATGAGAAATGAGAGGCTGCCTAACAAAACCGCTGTTTCCGACCCCCGTGGAGAAATACAAACCTTCTCTCTTCCTGCCCCTCTTCTTCCTCCTCCTTGTTTCTCAGGCTACATTGGCATTGGATATATAGCAGTTAACAGAAATGATGTTTTTTTTTTTTTTTTTTAAAACAGAGGCTGTTTATTAAAATAAGCCACAAGAGAGATGTTTGATGAAGTTATTAATCTCAACCAGAAATGCTTTTCTTGTAGATGACAGCACTTCCCTGGCTACAGGAATCTTTTAGCTGCCTCACCCACTGTGAAGTATCATTATTTAAATAACAATCATAATGGTCCCTCACAATTACTAGGCACTTTTCCTCCCTAAACCTCTTTGCACTAATGACCTCATTTTTTCTGCACTTTCCATATGAGGCAGGGACAAAAATAATATTATTCTTACATGAAAGATGGAGAAACCGAGATTCAAGGAGAGGGAGTGAGTGCCAAGGGCTCAGTGAGCCTGTGGAGGAGCTGGACTCGGATGCCAGACATCCTGACTCCCCTCAGACCAATCCCCTCCTTCTCCCCACCCCACCCCCTGCATCCCACTTACTGATCCGAGCACACACTGTGACTCCCGCATGGCTCCGCAGCACCCAAAGAACCCCACGGCCATCATCAGGGCCCCAGCTCCAACCAGCACGTAGAGCCCTGCAGGGAAGAGGTCAGGGGAGACCTTTCAGAGCCCGACTGTGCCTGGGAAGCAGGGAGTGGGTGGGACAGAGAGGGGGGCTTTTGGTTAAGGAGAGAAGAGGTCACAGAAATAAGACACTGGTTTTGTGTGAAATGTCACCTTTAGAAGGCAACACCATAGATGGTGGACAGCAGGAGGTTGTGAAAGCTACAAGAAAACAGCTGACAAGGCCAGGAGATAAGGTAATATACACCAGTAACATTACTATTAATGTACTATTAGCTACGTGTATTTTTAGGGCTCATTTTTTCGGGCACTTTGTTAAGCGCCTAGTGTAGATTTATTAATACAATCTTTATGACAGCCTGTGAAGTAAGAACTATTATTACCTTCATTTTTAGACGGAGGAACTGGGCCCCAAGAGACTAAGCAATTTGCCCAAGGTCATGGAGTTGATGTTTGTTAGAGCTGGGAGAAAAAGCCCTCATGCCTCAAATGCCAGCTCATCAGCATGACTCTATCCTGCCTCTAGCAATAGTAGCAGCCTTAATTCGGGTGGTGATTTCGCTTACTACTTAAGTCCAGCCCCAGGAACACTTGTTCTCACAGAGAAAGAAAAGGGCAGAAATGCTCTGGCTCTGAGGGAAATAAAACCAGGCCTTTTCTTATTTCTTTCTCTAACCCTGAGATAAGTTAGAACACAGTAAGGACCTGGCACTTGACTTATTTGGAATGACGCTAACAGCCTCTATTTTACTTTCTGCATTTTACTCACATGAATCACCTGGAAACCACTCCCATTCACCCGAGATGTGGGGCTGGTGCCCCGCCTCTGTGGGGAACCCCTGAGCCTGGCATTCAGGGCTCTTCCTGGGGCTCCTCTGAGCTGCTGATAGTGGTTTGTGGGCAGACCTATTCGTTCACAGACACAGAGCCGCAAGGAGGCTGCTGTTTCCTGCACCACCCCAGCCTGTCTTCAGGGTTCACCAGGGAGGGTAAAGCCCTGCTGCTCTGCAGTCCTGGGGCAGGTATTTATTTCCTGCTGCTTGTCTCAGCCACTTCCTCCTTTTCCTTTTCTCTGCAAGAATAATTTCATGGGGAATGGATGTGGTCATGAGAGAAATGATACCATATTAAAAATAATAGCATTGTTGTTCCCACTGCCTAATCACCTTACTGTCTTTGATTAAAGACATTTAACATAAGACATTATTAAAATAAGACATTTAAAAAATGCCTTTGTTTGTCAAAGCTCACTCACTTCCATCATCTCCTTGGCTGCTCAAAACAACCTGGTTAAGTAAGACTGTTATTATTTTTGTTTTACAAGTGGGGGTCAGAGGCAAGACGGCTACAGGCAGGACTCACGGGCTCACCCTTCCCGCACTCCTATCACTGCCCCAGGGAAACAGGCTGAAGGAAGGGCAGCAACACCATTATTCAGTTCCCTCACAGAATGTCCCAGGGGGGGCCACCTGAGTATATTGATTTCCAGCTTAAAACGTTAATTGCCTCTGCATCGCCACTGCTGCAACTGCTACGTGACAGTCTGCAGATTCTGGATGGAGTCACAGCCTGGGGACTGTTACTGAAATCCCAAGGTCCATTTGCTCACTGCTTAATAGTCAATAATTGAGAGACAAGTGTTGGTGTAAGGAGAGGTAGCCTTTAATCAGGAAGCCGGCAGCCTCGGGAAATGGTGGGTTCATGTCTGAAAGACCATCTCCACTTTTTCCAGACTTGGCAAAGGGTTTTACAGGGACAGGTGGTAGAAGGGCAGATTCATGATGACCTAAGCAGGGACGTGCAGGCATAATCATAAAATTGCAGGTACACATCAAAGAACTCAGGTGGGAGCTGATTCATGGTGACTATCCTCCATGAAGTCAAGTCACGGATTCAATTCCTGTAAACCTCAAAAAGATCTAGTAAGTAAGCTAGGAAAGAATAGCCAACTGGGTTAATAATTTCTTCTGTAATTATTCTGTGTACAATGTGAGAAAAAGTCATTATGTTCTAGCAATCATGTGAACAAGAATCACTGTATTCTAATGTACAGCTGCAAGCTATGTGGTTCGGGTTACAAGAGTAAAAAAAAAACTTTTAAATTCCGAAGTTCAACAAAATGGAGTCACTTCTGTTCAGGCTGTTACAGGACCAGCCTCCCTAAATCCTTATCCATCCTACAGTCCAGCCACACGGGAACTTACCGTCATGTACCCCACCCTGCACTTTTCCACTTTGTGCCTTTGCAGGTTCTCATATTTGTCTCTCTCTCTAGATTTCAAGTCCACAGACAAACCTGATTGATTCTACCTAGGATATACCCAGCACAAGGCAGAATTCTCCATTTAGTGTTTATTGGACAAGCAGATAAAGAGAGAGTAAATCAAATCGGGAGTTCTGGACTGGCTGTCTGTCGTTGCCCATCTTTGCTTAGAGATAGATGCTGGGAATACATTTCGGCAAACATCCACAAAGCCACCACAGTTTTGGGCTCCTCAAGGTCAGGCAGATGAAGATGAAGGCCTCCCACCCTGAGAAAGTCTGCAATACGGGAAACAGTGTCACGCCTGACGAGGCTGGGGGCTCCGTGGAGAGAGGCACGGGGTCTAAGGACAGAGTTATTCCCTACTGTGAAGGAGACTGCTTGGTGCCTCAGGCAACAATCCTTGCCCTTCTGAAATAATGGGCGCTCCAAGAAAATTTGCTTATTTGAATTGAACAATATTCCATTCTCAGGCTACCAGAATCCCAGAGCTCATGGCAAAAACAACCTGAAACTGACCTAGTAGCCTCGACTCCAGAAACCTCTTCCCAGCAAATCTCTGTGGATGTGTGGGCCACGTGACTCAGCCCAATTCCAAATGAGCTCTACTTGTTGGAGCTGAAGGGAAAATCAAAAGAAATTCTACAAGTGGCAAAATTCCTTGGGTCTGCTGGATTCCAAATCTGGTTGTAATACTCTGCACACCATAAGGCAACCTGTAGTTTCCAAGGATACCTTATCCTTTGTATGGTCTGTCCCTGAAAAAATAGTGGCTGAATGAGTAAATTAATTTCCAGCCTCAATTTAATTCCAAGATGGTTTCTGTAGAGCCCTCTCCTTCCCATAGCAGCACGTGTTACAAAAGTATGACCTATTTCCCAAATCCCTCATGCTTTCAGAGTCCTAGTTCCCTTGATTTGAAAAAGAGAAAGCACTTTGAAATTGCATTTTTATCATTGATGGCTGGGCTTTGCAATGCCAATGGTCTCTAGTGACATTCTACCAATAAGAGCTTTCCCTGGGACACCTTCCCTGACAATTCTTTCTTAGGTTTCAGAGAGTTCTTTTTAATCTAGAAGGTTCATTTAAGTAAACACAGAAAAGAGAAAAGACCTACTAAAGCCTCTCTGCATAAAATCATTTAAAAGTGGCTCCTCTCCTTTCGGGACTGGATGTCAGTATGGTCATCAATCTCAGTGGCTTTTGGCAGCAGACATTTTACATAACTTGCTAATGACCATTATTCATCTAAACATTTTTTTATGCCTCTGCATAAAAACTCTCTGTCCCTCCCAGCTTCTCCTGAATGCATATAATTTATAAATATTTAGAATATCGGATGGGACTTACTTTATGGGAAAGGGAAGGACTTGAGTTCTCTCAATAACAACAGCAGCAGCAGCTATCAGTTATTGAGCTGTTCTAAGCACTTAACATGTCTTAGAGTCACAGTCACTCAACACTAAGAGTAGTAACCACCACTTCTTGGTGGAGCAGCCTGCTCTGGGTGGCATCTGTACTGTGCACTTGACAGACATTGTCTCAGGAACCTGCTGGCTGAGAAGTCTTGATGCTGTCAACTAGTCACTCATTCCGACTAAATGGCACCTAAGCCACTCTATCTTTCCTTCCTGTATTCTGCCGTGTAATCACGTCCCTCACAGGTGACCCCTTCCTCAGCATGCCTTCATCACAGCAGTAACATTGCCAATATTTATTAATGGCTCACCACACCACAGGTACTGTGCTTAAGCACAGTCACATTTCACAGCTGAGTAATCTGAGGCTCGGAGGAATTAAGAACTTTACCTAAGATTGCACAGGCAGTAAGGGGTAAAATTGGAATTGAACCCAGGGTGGTCTACTCCAAAGGGTACACCCTTAACTCCCCCGCTGCACTTTCAGTAGGATCTCAAACAGCAGTGACTATCTTAGCTAGAAATCTGTTCATTCTGCAATTTATAAATGACAGGAGAGTCTTTTTTCTTCTTCCT